>NW_026975495.1:827625-1023675 GCF_030014295.1 Loxodonta africana
ATATTTTCGTCCTCTTAAGCTTTGAAAACTCAAAAGACATTTGAGCCACAGCATACAGGAGATGAGACAGAACTTGCAGCCTGAACATAACTGGGTCTATTTCTTGCTAAAACAAGCAAACAAAAAAATGACAATTTCCATAAGGTTAAAGCAGGACTCACAGCACTGGCATAACAGAAAAAGTGTAAAAAGGTATTGTAACCGTGCTCTAAGAAGTAACAGGAAGAGTTTTTTTTTTTTTTTTAACAAATGGCAATGTAAATATTATCACTAAAGAAAAAGAAGGTATTTACAAATGACAATTTTTGATGTGAGAAAAATTTAGGTATGAATACACTAATAAAAAAAATTTTTTTTAGAAATTAAAAATTCACTTGATGGGCTCAATAGCAGAATGTAGATGGTATTCTGTGTAGGTGTTAAAGTATTTGAAAAAATCTGGGCTGAACAGTTCCCAATTTTGGTGAAAGACAAACTTACGAATTTAAGAAGCTCAGGACATGCCAACAAATTAAATTCAAAGAACTTTATGCCCAAATAAGTTATAATCAACTGTAGAATAGCAAAGACAATGAAATGCCTTGGAAGAAGTTAGAGAGAAAACAACACATTTCACAAAGGGGAAGAAAATTTTCAATTACTCTACAGTTCTCATCCAAAACCATGGAGGTCAAAAGACTGCAACAACATTTTTTCAGTGCTGAAAGAAAAGAATCGTTAACTCAGAATTCTATATCCAGTGAAAATATCCATCAGGAATAAAGGAAAATAATGACATTCTCAGCTGAAGGAACTCTAAAGAGAATTCATAACCACCAGACTTAGTTTAAGCACTAAAGGAAGTTCTTCAGGTGGCAGACTCGGAATTTCAGGAATTATAGAAAGCAGCACAGTGCTAAGTATCTGGGTGAACACTCTATGCCAACCTTGCTGTCACTACACAACATGGCGCAGGACTGCCCTCTTTGGAAAGTCTTTACAGCTTGGTGCAAACACTTTGGAATACACTCTTGGTGGCGTATCAGTACTAGAGAATGAAATTTACTTTGAAAATATGAGAGATGTCTGTAGCCACATCTGATGAAAAACTGGATAATAACATTTTGGACACCGAATGAAAGATGGTAGCAAACAAACAAACAAACAAAATGAGTCTGAATTCCCATGTGCCCATGAGCCGGCTCTGAAGGCCTTCCCCAGGGAGGCATTTCAAATACATCTGGAGCAATGGCAGCATCAGGGAATGAAGGCTATATACCTCTCCTCTGGCCTTCTCTGAAGGGTAACCACTTGCTTAAGTACCAAGCTTAGTGGTTAACATATAGTCATTCTGTAGACAGTCTAGCTAAGAATTACAATGCCTCCTTGAGAGGAAAGCATTTTATACAAATGACATAAACAAGTGCCTCAAAGACAAAGTTATAGTAAACCAAGGCATTTCCTATCAGTCTTTACCTGAGAGGGTCTTTGTAAGGATTTCCAGCGGCTCAGAAAAAAGAACAGAGTAAACTCTGTCTTCTTTCACCTCTTCCCTCCTCAAGAAACAGGAACTGGTGCTAAGATGTCAGGGGTCAAGCTCCAAACTCCTCTCCTGGTCCCGTATCTAAGTTGTGTAATAGCACCAGACAATGAGCTATAAGAAGATGAACCCAAGGAGTATTTCCAGTCTGTGACAGGTTTGCCTTCCAGTGAAATCCTGTTTCAAATCGCTAGACCAGTGGAGGAGCTCTGGTCCTCTGACCTGAGAGAAGGACAGGGTGGGGTTGTCAGAACCTCCTTGACCATCATTCTCCCCAAGAGGTTTTAGAGACTCGTTCATGTCATAACTCAAGGACTATTACTGCCCAGTTGCATAACTGCGGAAAAAGACTTTCTCCTTTGAAGGAGCAAAGGGCCCAGGAGGGGCAGGTGTGAGGCTTTTCTCTTTAAGTCAGCTTTGTGGCTTCAGGTCACTGGCCCCTGGCCACCTTCACAACCTGCCTTTTGAACTCATCCTCATCTCTCCCTCCCAAATTCCCCCAGCACCCTGGGCTGTGGCTTCTGCGGGTTTCAATGGTGTCCTTTCAGTAGCTCCTTGCTCTCCGCTGAGGGAGCAAACCCACAGTGCCCTTAAGTGTCCTTCAGTAGGAACATTGCTGAGGGTACACGATGGCCTGACTGATCCTTAGACCCAGATGGGCAGAACTTTGGGCGGGGGGTCATTGTCCAGAAGTCTCAGCTTCCTTTAAGTGGCTCCAAACTTCAGTGTGTTGACTGCCCAATACACAGGTGGGGGAAGCCTGTGGAAGATTCTCAGTCCTAGTTTCACCCAGCACTGGGCAAACCCTAAGGGGGGAGAGCAGTGAGATTCCTGAGGATCTTTATTCTAAAGTTCTCAAAGCAGCTGATATAGTCTTAAGAGGTGGGAGATGAGAAAGCTTGGGACCATGGGAGGGTGGCAAAAGAAGGAGACTCCTATCACTCCCTCTGCGGTCTTGAGTAGTCCTTTCTTCCTTCCTCCCTTCCTTCCTCACACCCTCCCCCTTCCTTCCTTTCTCTTGCTTTTCCTCCCTTCCCTTCCTCCCTCCCTCCCTCTGTCGCTTCTTTCCTTCCTTCCCTCCATCCCTCCCTTTCTCCCCGCTTCTTCCCTCTTCTTTTTTTTTTTTTAATGCATCTCAGACTCCAAGCAGGCATTTGTTGCTAAAATCATATTTCTCTGTGTTAACTTATGATCCTTAACTTAAATCTGGAGTATGTAGCTCATTTTGATAATTCCTCTTCTGTTTGCACAGAGAAGAGACTGCTCACAGCCAGTGATGAGAGGGGAGGAAACAAATTCCTTAGCCAGAGCAGGCTCTGCTGTTTCCTGTACTAGGGGTGACGCCCCTGGGGAGCCTTTCCCAGGGCAGCAGGGCAGGCAGTGAGTCCAGCCTGGGGCTGCAGCCAGGCTGTGTGGCCTCTGTGGCTTTGATTTCTCCTCCTGGAAGGGCACCCTGTGGGCTTCCCATGGGAGGACCCTGACTCCATGGGTGACCACAACTCACTGCCCTGCCTCCTGTCCTCCTCTGGACCCATGTCCTGATAGGCCTTCTTCCCTCCTTCCCAGTATAAGCATTGTGATCAAGCGGGGCAGAAAAAGTCCTCAGGGCCAGACCCTGGGCCTTGCCCTCCGTGGCCTTAGGCTTCCCCGAGTTTTGGTGGGACCTGTAGCCTGGCGGGGGTCTGGGGCCTTGAGGTGCTGGACTGGCTGGGCCTGTCCCAGAAGGCACAGCAGGCCGGGCTCTGTCCAGCAGCCCCACGGGTTTGCGACGGGGCTGCCCCGGGCCTCGCGCCACCCTCGCGCCCCTCTCCGCGCAGCCCCGCCCCCCCCAACTGCCCAACCGGCGCCCTCCCCGCCTTCTGGTTCTAGAAGTGTGTTCTCTCGCTGCATAGATGCAACTGGGCACTGCACTGCACACAGAGTCAATCCCACCTGAGTTGAAGACTTGAACATAAAACCCACAACTTTAATACTACCAGATGGAGGAGGAGGGAAGGGATGAAAAAAGAAAGTAAAGAAAAAAAGTTTTAGCAAAAGAACAATTAGAAAAATAAGTATTAGAAAATTATATGCTCACATTATGGATTCACGGAGCCTGTGCACACAAAACTGCTTGGATAGCATACTGTGATATCTTTCTTTGGAAATAAGACTTAGATACGGGGATTGGTGCCAGGAATAGTTGCAGAGGCTGACTTTGGGAAAAGGGGGAAAATTTGGCATTGATTAGTTGGTCTGAATGAGGCTGAAAACCATGAAAATCAAGATAATATTTAAGATAGAATTCTAGTAGCCTAGAACAGGCAGCAGAAATTTTTCTAATTACTACCAGAAGAGGCCTTTAATCACTAAACAACATGGATCAATAGTTCAAGATCTCTGTACAAAGAAAATAATGGGCCTAGATAATTTTCAGTCAGGTTACCATCAAACATGCAAGAAACAGATAATTTTAAACTTGTACATAGGCAACAAAGAATAGAAAACCATGAGACACTCCTCCAACTGGATCTTAAGGCTAGTTTAATAAGGATAACCAATTACAGAAGGATGGTAGAAGAAGAGTTACAGGACAAGCACACTAAATAACTGAGATGCAAAAACCTACGTGAAGTGCTGGCAAAGGAAATCTGGCACAGAATAAAACATATAATATGCCATGATCAAGATGGTTTATTGTAGGCATGCAGGTTTGAGAGAACATTAAAGATTTAATAATTTAATTCACCACATGTATAGGTGAAAGAAGAAAAGACAGGGTCACCTGAAGAGATGGGATAAAGCAGTTGATAAAATCCAGTCACTGTGAGAGATAAGAACTCTGAGCAAACATGAAACAGGAAAGGAGTTGCCTGACCTGGAAAACTATAATTAATATGGTATTAACTGGAAATGTTGGACATTTCCTTTAAAATTAGCAATAAAATAAGAATGCTTTGTATTATTTTTATTAAACATTTAAAATGGAGATCAAACTCATACAATAAGACACAAAACAAAAAAGAAAGAAAAGGCATAACTTTTATCATATGTAGATTACAGAGCAGTCTCCATAGAAAAAAATTCAAAACTATAGAAAGTATTGTAATTAATAAAAATTAATCATACATATGAGGAACCCTCGTGGCACAGAACTCTCGTGGCACAGTAGTTCTGTGTTCGGCTGCTCAGCGAAGGATGGGCGGTTCCAACCCACCAGCCGCTCTTCAGGAGGAAGATGTGGCAGTCGGCTTCCGTAAAAATGTACAGCCTTGGAAACCATATGGAGCACTTCTACTCTGTCCTACAGGGTGACTACGAGTTGGAATTGACTGGAAAGCAGTAGGTAATCATAAATATAAAATAAGAATATGTATTTTCACCACAATTAAAAATCAATCAATCAAATTTCTATCCATCAGCACGAAGCTGACCCTGCCAAGGCTCTCGGGTGAGAGCAGAGGACACTGAGAGGGAAAGAGCAGGATTCTGGTGGGCCGCACCGAGGAGGAAGGGGGCAGGGTGGTTCAGTGGTTGAATCCTTGCCTTCCATGCAGGGGACCCCAATCAATTCCCGGCCCGTGCACCGCACGCACGGTTACCACCATCTGTCAGAGGAAGCTTGCTTGTTGCTGTGAGGCTGAACAGGTTTCAGCAGAGCTTCCAGACTAAGAGGAATGAAGAAGAAAGAGGTGGCAATCTATTTTTGAAAATCAGCCAGTGAACACACTACGAATCAAAACAGTCCCATCTCGCTTTGCATAGCATCACCATTAGTCAGGGGCTGAGTAAAGAGCAGCTAACACCAACAACGAATACCAAGGAGGAAAGAACATTACTTTACTTTGGGCTAAATTTATCATCTTGGTACCTGTAGGAGTTACAATAACAACAACAAAAACAAAGTGACTATTGGGTGGCTTTAAAAGAGAAATATATTTTCTCACAGTTCAGGAGGCCAGAAGTCTGAATTCAGAGCATAGCTCCAGGGGAGGGTCCTTCCTCCTCTATTTCAGCTTCTAGAAACTGCCAGCAATCCTTAGAGTTCCTGCACTGTAGAGGCATTTGTCTCCACCCTCCACCATCTGCCTTCCTCTGCCCCGTGTGTATTTCTGTGTCTATTCCACACATTTTCATAGCTCAGAAGTGAATAGGTTTAGGACCCACCATACACTGTTATGGCCTCATTAACATAACAAAGGGAGCCCCCTATTTTCAAGCTGGGTCATATTTACAATTGCGGGAGTTAGAATTTCAACACACATTTTTGTGGGACACAATTCAGTCCATAACAATAGTCTTACCAGATATTCTGGATTGAGAGTCCTAGCAGGAGCAGCTGAGGATGATTCTAATTGTTTGCTACATTAGTTGGCTAAAGCTCGTAGCAAAGTTTGCCCATTCAAATGTCTGAGCAATTCATTAGGTAAGACCCGGCCAAACTTTCCTAAACATATCCATTGTGTGGAAGAAAACACATACTACCATTATGGAAGTCTGGAGAAATGCATTAATAAAAGTAGAATAGGGCTTGGGACCAAGAATTATTTCATGGCCTTGATAACATGTGATAACTGTTAGACGTCCACCTGGAGATGTCAGGTAATGATACTAACAACTAACATGTATTGAGTACATGCACTGGTGGTGCCAGGACCCTTGTGAGGGCTTCTTCTTTCTTACGATATTTGTTCTGCATGATAGCTGTATGAGGAATGTATCATTATAATGCACATTTTATACATGAAGAGGTCGATACAGAGATTTATGCTGACATTTGAGTATAAGTCTGGACCCAGGAGGAGTTGAAATGGCTGGAGGTGGAACCTTGACTTAATAAATAAGTGAATAGAAATGGAAGCACTACATCTGTGGAGAGGCTGCCCATGAGCCCAAGATTACGGTGCACTGGTATGGAAAACAGAATTGCGAAGTCATGAACCCTGTAGCCATAAGTAGCCCTCAAGGTCTTAGCAGAGCAATAAGGAAAAGAGAGAGAGCCAGAGGAGAGAAGAACACATTCCCTGAGTGACATAGGAGGCTTGGCCCTCTGCTATGTTCACATGTCATTCCTCATTTAACCCTTAGATTGATACAGTGTGTGAGATAGGTATTATTATTCACTTTTAACATTGCAAAAGTTTTATTTTCTCTGACTTAACAGTAATGAGTGTTTATTGAAACAAACGAGAAACTAGAGAAAAGTATACTTAAAGGGGAAATCTCATCAATTGACTACTATTATTTAGTCAGAAACTGAGGAAGTTGTTGTTGTTAGGTGCCATCCAGTCATTTTTGACTCATAGTGACCTGATATGACCGAACAGAACTGCTCCATAGGTTTTTCTAGGCTGTAATCTTTATGGAAGCAGATTGCCAGGTCTTTCTCCCATGGAGGTGCCTTGTAGGTTTGAACTGCCAACCTTTCAGTTAGCAGGGAGCTCTTAACCTTTGCACCACCAGGGCTCAGGAGATAGAAAATAGAACATCATTAAAAGAGTCAAGCAGAATGGTGGTGGGAGTATTTCTAATACAGGGCTTAGCTGCTACCAGTTAGGAAAGCAGACAGAAGTATATGATCTACAAGGAAAAATGGCACATTATTTCTGACCCCTTTTTTTACCCCAGCCCTCACTCTCACCTCCCACTTTGGCCTGCCTAGTGAGCAATAAACACAAGAAAAGGGGCTAGACATCTTTGGTCATCATGCAAATGCAAATATAAAGCAACAATATTATACTACCCCATACCAACCAGGATGGGTAAAATAAAAAAGATACTAAATACCAAATTTTGAGTAGAATGGAGGAACTGGAACTCTAATCTACTGCAAGGGAGAGTGTAAACTGGTATAACCATTTTAAACAATTATTTGAACCTATCTATAATTTATAATTCAGCAAATTTACTTCTAGACAAATACCCATCAAAAATGAAAATATATGTTCACCAGAATACATATACTTGTAAATATCCTCCAAGGCATGAATATATTCCTTATAAATGCCTATGGCTTAGGGTGTTATTCCCTGTGGATAGTAAAGTTGATATACAGATTCATCTTCATATGGAAAAAATCTAGAGCCCTTTGTAGAACAAAATAGCAAATCCCAGAGAATCATGTTCTCATGGCTTAAGACATCCTTGTGGTTTCTATTTACACCTCTCCTGCTTTGAGGCTGGAACACATAGACCCAGTTATGAAATCACCCTTGCTTGTTAGTTTTGCAAAAATCCCGCACACCTCAAAATTTTTGTGAGTTTAATAGAGAAAAGATCACAGATGGATAAATAAAAAAAAAAGAGAAAGGGTATATTTTGCACCAAAGCAATATATTTAAAATGAAATGGTGAGAATGGTGGGCTTCCTTTTTCTGAAAATGCTTTTCAATTTGTTTGATGGTGGGGAGCAGAGGAACGAGACGGTTTATTCAAGAAGTAGTTTTCTGGGCAATTTGGTAACTACCTAAACAATAACCTCTAAAAATAAATATTTTGATCCATTGACTTGCTGCTTACACCTGCTTATTTCCAGTTAGATCACATATTTAAATTTAAAATACAAAAAATAAAAAATTTTTAAGAAACTATGGCATTTTTGCTTAATTTTTTAACTGATAAGGAGGAAGTGCATTCTAAAATACTCAAAGTCATAAAATAGAAAGGTGATAAGTTAGGTGTAAGAAAATATAACCAAATAGAGAAGTAGTAACTTTGGCAAAGGATAAAAGAGTACACAATACTGGGGAAACCAGCAGAACTGTATAACTCAGGGTCATGGTAGCTCCATAAACACATCCAAACTCCCTGAGGGACCAAATTACTGGGCTGAGGGACCTGGGGACCATGGTCTCAGGGAACATCCAGCTCAACTGGCATAACATAGTTTATAAAGAAAATATTCTACATTCTACTTTGGCGAGTATCGTCTGGGGTCTTAAAAGCCTGTGAACAGCCATCTAAGATACTCCACTGGTCTCACCCCTCCGGAGCAAGGGGGAATGAAGAAAACCAAAAACACGAGGGGAAGATTGGTCCAAGGGACTAATGGATCACAACTACCATGGCCTCCACCAGACTGAGTCCAGCACAACCAGATGGTGCCAGGCTACCACCACTGACTGCTCTGACAAGGATCACAATAGAGGGCCCCAGACAGAGCTGGAGAAAAATGTAGGAAAAAATTCTAACTCACAAAAAAAGACCAGACTTACTGGCCTGACAGAGACTGGAGAAACTGCAAGAGTATGGTCCCCAGGCATCCTTTTAGCTCAGTAATGAAGTCACTCCTGAGGTGTGCCCTTCAGCCAGAGATTAGAGATTATGGCCCACAGACACCTGCTAACCCAGAACTGAAGACACTCCCAAAGTCTACCTTTCAGCCAAAGATTAGACAGGCTTATAAAACAAACAATAACACACGTGAAGAACATGCTTCTTAATTCAATGAAGTGTATGACACCAAATGGGCATCATCTGTTCAGGACAACTGGAGGAATGGACACAGGAAACCTGAGGTGTAAAGGGAAAGTGGGAGCATGCTAATATATAGTGGGGATTGCAACCAACGGCAACAAAACAATTTGTGTATAAATTTTTGAATGAGAAAATAATTTGTGCTGTAAACTTTCACCTAAAGCAAAATAAAAATGTATCACTCATAAAGGCAAACTTAAATAAACAGAAGCAATACATCAATAGGGGTTACTATAAAATCCCCAATTAATAAATGGGCAAGGTCAATGATTCCACTTTAAGACAGAAGATTGAATACGCATACTTACCTCCTTTAATTCCTTAAAGTCCACTAAAATAAAAAATAGCCATAGAAAAATCATTTTTAAAGGAATTAATATGCAAGTATCAGACTGGGAGAGGCAACCAAGAACATTGATTCCTGAGCTGTCAGTAGGGCATGAGACCTGATTTGTAGTGTAAATACCCAAAAAGGCTCAGCAAATAATGACACCTCATCCTACTTTTGAAGTGACAGTGAATGTGATGCGAAAAACAATATAGTTGAAAAAACTTAATGTAATGGAAAATGGCAGAGTAGAAAGCACCAAGTATTGGTCTCTCCAGCAAAACAGCACTAAGCTTGAAAAAAAAAAGTCAGAATCATCTATTGCAGTGCTCTGCAACCTAATCAGATACTTAGGGCAACCAGAGAACTACTTGATGAAGAGAGTGGCTGCTGAGCTTTAGTAAGAGAGCAACATGGGGGAACGAGCTACCAGCACCCATTCCTCAGCATGACCACAGACATACGGGCAGTGGCTTTTATTCTTAGAGTGGCTAACTGATGCCAGCATGGACTATAAGAACCTTGTCCTCCAAATATTTGGAGTTGTACATTTTGGTGGGTCAGGTGGTTACTTGAGGGAACACTGAGGATATTTTTGCCCTGTTTTAGCCCCTTCAGGATCCAGTGGCTGAAAGAGATACAAACAAACAAAAAAAAACTTGTTGCCATAGAGTCATTTCCAACCAACAGCAACCCTATAGGACAGAATAAAACTGCCTCATAGGATTCCCAAGGAGCAGCTGTTGGATTTGAACTGCCAACCTTTTGATTAGCAGCCGAGCTCTTAACCACGGTGCTAACAGGGTTTCTAAAGAGATATACACACCTTTAAAAAAATCTCCATATTTAAGGAAATATCTGTAAGGTCACAAACTGACCACAGAGATAATGGAACAGATGCTTGACTGACCACTCACAGGTGAAATAAAGACATTACATACATAATTTAAAAATCCACTTTGCAAATGGATGGCTGAAGCCCTCAAAAAACAACAGCAGTAACCATGATGAGGGAGAGAATATAATTTCCAGAACTGCCACATTTTAATAGTCAAAGTTTCCATTTCTCAACAAAAAATTCCAGAGCATACAAAAAACCAGAAAAATATGGCTCATATAAAGTAAAGAAAAATATCTGACAGAAACAATCTCTGAGGGAGCCTAGACATTGGAAGTAGTAGTCAAAGACATTAAATCAAATATCTTAAATATGCTCAATGAAATAAAGAAAGCCATGAATAAAGAGGTAAATCACAAGAACAATGTATGAACAAATAGAAAATGTCCACAGTGGTATAAATCAAACCGGTTGCTATTCAGTTGAACCTGACTCATTGTGACCCTATAGGACAGAGGAGAACTGCCCCATATGGTGTCCAAGGAGAAGCTGGTGGATTCTAGCTGCCAAACTCTTAACCACTGCACCAGCAGAGCTCTAATAAAGATACAGAAACTTTTTTTTTTTCAGCTGTTGTGCTTTTCATCTTCATGATTTCCATTTGGTTCATTTTTATAGTTTCTATGATATAGTCTCACTCATGATGACATAGTTTCTATAATAAAGGAATTGAAACTATAAAAATGAACCAAATGGAAATTATGAAGCTGAAAACACAACAGCTGAAATAAAAATTCACTAGAGTGGCTCAATGACAGATTTGAACAGGCAGAACACAGAGTCAGCAAATTTGAAGACAAGATATTTGGAATTATCCAGTCTGAAGGGGGAAAAAAGAATAAGAAAAACGAACAGAACCTGCGTTTCCCGTGGGACATCAAACACGCCAGTAAACATATCACACCAAAACCAAACCCATTGCTGTTGAGTCGATCCCAACTCATAGTAACCTTGTAGGACAAAGTGGAACCAGCCTCATAGGGTTTCCAAGGCTGTAAATCTTTATGGGAGCAGACTGCCATATTTTTCTCCCGGCAACACATCATGGTCATCCCAAAAGTAGAGGATAGAGAGAAAGGTGCAGAAGCAAAAATAACAGCCGGACACTATCCAAATTTGATGAAAGACATAAATCATGCAGCACACTGGCCTTGGCTCAAACCCATGAGTTTCCAGGGTTTGAAGAGCAGCTATAGGGCAAGCCCCAAAGCCCAAGTCCTTTCAGTTCTCTACTTCTATCAGGTTTGGTATTGGCCAATGGCCAAAGCTGTCATAAGTTCAGTCGCAATTCAAGAGGTTAACAGACTTCTGCTTTTGATGAAAGCAGCTTCCAGGTCATTTTCCAAAGGCATGGAAAACAAACAGGAAAAATATATGGCCATACTGTATTCAGGTACAATAAATAAAAGCACTTGAGTGTTTTCTGAACTATGGTAAGGAATTTCTTGAGTACAAGAATCTCCCAGAGTGGGACACAGTTCTGTTGTACATAGGGTCACTATGAGTCGGAATTGACTCAATGGCACCTAAAGACAACAGCAACAGGGAGTAGGATGTGCTACCAGGAATAGTGTCAAGAAAGGCTTCAACCAAGAAGTGATGCTTGAAACATTAAAAGGGCACAGGTACAGAGATAGCAAGAATGAGTGGCCACTTTTACCATCAATCACAAGAAGCAAATACAATCAAGTGTGTTCTGAGCTATGGCAAATTGTTTCTAAAACACAATGGAGTACACAGCAGGGAGTGACGAGTTATACCAGCAGTAGGGTCAGAGAAGGGTTTACCAGGAAGTGATGCTGAGCCAAATGTGGAAATATCAGTAGCTGGTTAAAAAGTAGGAAATGGCCCAATATATTCAGGAAACCCCAAGTATTCTCCTGAGGCCACAGTGCAAGTGCATGGGTATCATGAACGTAAAAATTCTGAGGAGACAGAGTGAAGCTATTGGGGCATTTTTGCTGCATTTCTGAGCAAGAAAGTTCTTCTTTTGTCGTTTTGTGTTTAGAGATGCTTGTCCCGGTTCTACCCTTTGCAGTCACACAAAACAATCCTCCTCTCCTCCTCATCTGAGACCTTCCGTTTTCCTCCAAGTTATCAGATTCCCTTCTGTTCACCAACAAAACTTTCTAAAACCCCTTCTCAAATGGTTTCAACAATTTTACTGGTTGCTTTTCTAAACAGCGCTCTAGAACAAAATCAAATGTGCAGCAAAGCAGAGAACAGTGGGCTTTTTCCTGAGGGCTCTGCTAGGCCTCCCATGTGGGTTGACCATGGAGGTCCTTATACTCATTGCTTTTCTGTGAGGCCATAATGCTAACCCTTTTCCAGAAGGCCCAAGAGAAAGCATGGGAAGGGGGTAAGTGTACCATATTCTGGGGCTCAGAGCCAGGAAGATCAATGAATTTGGGTCAACAGCCTACCCATGAGTGATGGTGCTTTTAGGCACCACATCGAAGAGTTCTATTCTGCGCTGATTTTCTACAAAGGATGGGTCTTTTGGGGGACTCATTATTCATCATTCATTGATCCAACTAATATATGTCAAGTATCTACTATGTGTCAGGTACTATCCTACTTTCTAGGACTACACGTATAAGGCAGACCTTGTGTTTGCCCCTAAGTTGCTTATAATCCTTCTAAAAGAGATAGATTTTTAAATGAGGATCTCACGTGAACAGTTGAGTGGGGTGGGGAGGGGGAGTGTTATCATGTAGGGATTATAGAGTGATCTGATATACTTAGAGCAGGAATATCAAGTAGTTTAGGCAGACTCAGCAAGCTGTGACATGAAGTATAACAATGTTGTTGTTGTTGCTATGTTCTATCAACTCGATTCCAACTCCTACTGACCCCACGTGACAGAGTAGAACAGCCCCATAGGGTTTCCAAGGCTGTAATCTTTACGAGAGCAGATAGCCAGCTCTTTCTCCCCAAAAGCCACTAAGTGGGTTTGAACTGACACCTTTTTCCTTAGTAGCCAACACTTAACAATTGCACCACCATGGCTCCTCTAACAGTGAGCATTCACACAATCTTAGTCTGTAGCAGTCACTGTTGTTAAAGGTGGCATCCTCTCAACAACCCTATGAGAAGGATAAAAAAAAAAAAAAAGAGTTCTCTTAATCTGACAGGTGATGGAAGTGAGGCATAGAGAGGTTAAATGCCTCATCCAAGGTCATATGGCAGGTATATGGAGACACTGGGACTCAAGCCCAGGAGTTTGGCTGGGGCCTGCTGTCTTCACCATCATGGTTCACCACGGAGAAGAAGGGAGGGGAGAGAACATCTTCCATCCGAAGGGAACAGCCTATGTGAAGCCTCAGCTGCAAAGGAGGCCTGAGAGGGCTTCAGAGTGCACATGTGTTTCTAGGACTGGAGCAAAGTGGTTCAAACAGTGTCAGAGGAGTGGCTTGGGGAACAACAGCCCTTATACTGTTATCATTCCCTGGACTCTCAAGTCACCCCAGTGGATATTAACCTGTTTAAGGGCAGGGGAAAGGTTCAATTCATTCTTTCTATATTATTTCCCTTAAAATAACTTCCTAACCCCTGCCAGAAGAGTTGCCACATTTTTCTTGTTGCCGTGTATGGATTCACAATGGGCCCTTGGAACTGAGATATGTCAACAATGATGTCACACAAGAGTTACGGGAAGCCATGGTGTTCACTCAGATCCCAACGGCTCTTTGGAGAGGTTGTTGATCTGAGGTCTTCTGTGGGAGAGCGACTTAAGCTACCAGTTGCCAGAGAGTGTTTCCTAAGTCAGAGTCGTCCAGCTAGTGAGAGTTTGGGATATCTTCTCTAACTGGGAGGAGGGAGAAACCTCCTTCAGAAAACCACCCTTTTTGGCTCATCTTCACCCAGGGATGGAGCAGCGGAATGCAACAAAGAGGCCTTTCTCTAAGAATTGAGGTGGGAGGAAAATTCTTCCCAATCAATTAGAGCTGGCAGTGAGGGGTTGTATTTCCCTGAAAAAGAAGGCCACAAGGAGAGAAGATGAAGCCCTTGATGTGGGATGACCGGGCTCACTAAGGTTTTTGTTGGGAAAGTACTTCCTGCCATTTAGTAGACGATTAAGCAAAGTAGGTAATGTGAAGGAATAAATGCGTTAATCATAAAATTCTACTGTAACCTGAGGGTTTTTCAGAGTAGGGAGGAGAAGACACTCAATATTTTAGGCATATGCTTCTATCTCTGGGATTGAAGGAGGCAAGTGGTCACCTAGGGCAGTGGGTGAAGGACCAGGAAGAAGGGTGGTTATGGAGACTTGTACTTATTTTTAATATGTTCTAATGAGATCGAATTGATAAGTCATGTGATGAACTAAAAGAAATAAAGGCATTTGAGGAGTTTTGGGAGTGGGTGGTGTGAGAGAACACGGTACCCCACGCTGTCCCAGAGTTGCCGGTCACTGTGAGCCCCAACAGTTCCCAGCCTGGACTCAGGCAGCAGAAGGTCTGGGCATGACTTGCTGCCTGAGCTCCAGGGACTTGCCCTTTTCCTCCAAGTTCTAAAGTTCTATTTAGACTTGAAGTTTTAAAATTTTACCACACTGAACCTGAGCTTATGCTGTAAATCCTGGTGGCACACCCTGATACTATAACCTCTTCCACCACCCACCCCTTTTTCTTCTCTGCTTTTCTCCTGTATTGCCCCACAGTGGCTGAGCCCTGCTTTCTGCTCCCTCCTTGGTCTCTGTATCTCTCTAACATACTCCTGGGAGGTCCCTCCTCTCTATCCTGTACCTCACCTTGGAGTTTTCTGTCCATCCAACTCACACAACCTACCTCCATCTCTTTCTTCTCTCTGAGCTCTCCAGTCCTTCCCTCAGATACAGAAAAACCTACAGACCTTTAGGCTGACATGGACAACCCACCCAGACACACCCAGGTGAGGTAGTTGTATTTGACCACTGACGTCTGTGGAATCAAGACTCTCAGATACATACAGTCATCTGTTTTCTGCCTGAGGACCTTGAAAGAGTTCATCTAAGATGGACCTGTAGAGGGGACTTCTGTTTACAGAAAGATAAGTTTAACCCTCTGTTGCTTGTTTAGGAAGGGTACAAGGAAGAGGTATACCTGTAAGGTTTTTAACAAAGTATACAAATTTTTCTTTCTCTTTAGGTACGGCGCCTCTATAAAAGTCCTCCCTTCAAAGAGAGTTAAAAGAGATGAGCATTTCTCCTGTTTGAATGTTTGCTTGTTAAATATGGTAAGAAAATCACCGGCGTAGAAGAAATCTTTAGGAGAAGTTTCAGACTGTTAAAAAGGTTCAGGGAAATGAGGACATTTACATGTTCCAAAGGAGGAAATTCACTTGGCATTCAACATATCAATGCCACGAAAAAATTAACTTGAAGATTCTTTGTTTACAAATATGAAACCCCACAATACTATTTTCAAAGGGCGTGAACTTTTGTTACAAGGCACTACTATCACTAGAATGGGACCTTTGGTGACACAAACCGTTTGCTCTCTACAGATAAATGAAGGGTTAGTGGTTCCAACTCACACAGGTGCGTCCTGAAAAAGAGGCCTTGCTTCTGCTTTCATAATGATTACAGCCAAGAATACTCTATGGAGTGCAGCTTTACTCTGTAACACATGGTATAGCCATGAGTCAGAATCCACTGCTTGGAAATGGCTATTATCATTGGTACCATTTTGCAGAGATTTTATTGCTCACAGCAATGCCCCCAAAAATATGGTAGCTTTGGTGGAAAGAGAGAAGGGACGAGGTCTGCAGAGGTGGAGGATGCTGGTGATGGAGAGGCCTCCAGGGATTCCTGAGACCAGAGCCTTGGGCTCCTATATGAAGATCAGGGCCATGAGAGCTCATATAAATTAACTATTCTCAGAGGTCTCTATCCAAAAGGAAAATGCCCAAGAATCCACAACATCTCAAGCAAAAAACCCAAGCTCTAGGGCCAGAAAGACTCCACTACCATCAAAGAGGCCTTTTCCCTCAGCTTCCACTGAGCAGATATCTCATTCATCCAGCTAAGGGGCTACCCCAGAGAAGCGATGGGTAAGGTGTGTATATTTCACCCAGGTGCACACGGTCAAGGGGGTGGCTGTGTCCTGGCAGACCAAAACCTCCTTTGCCCCCGTGGAACAGATGCCCCAAGTCTTTGAGGCCGAGCTCTCTGAGTAGAGCACCGTCGCCGTGCCCCCAGTCTGGCCAACACTGAGTCCCTGGTAAGCACCCTGGGGCCTTGGAAGGAGGGGCCCCAGGCCCGCACCACTGAGCCCAGCGTCTGAGGAGAGGAGCATGGGGAAAGCCTCCACGCAGTCACCCTGGAGTGGCTAGTGACCCATGAGCGCAGCTTCCACTGCTTGGCCTGCTGCCTTGTGTTCAAGTCCCAGGAGGCCCTGGTGGCTCACATGGAGCATGGAATGAGCCAGGGCTTCAGCAACCAGGTCCTCTGTGAAGAGCTGCTGGAAAAGGAACTGCCACCCTCACCCCCATGCAAGCCCAGAGGCTGCCACCAGCTGGCCAAGGCCACTTGATGGCCTCCAAGAAGAGGGAGGTGTGGGAGAGGAGTGCCGTCTGCAGGAGCTGGAGGGGCAGCTGGAGAAGCAGAGAGAGCAGCTGAGGAGGTTGAGGCACCAGCTGGTGAGGTTGCAGAGGCAGGAGGCCAGGCTACAGAGGGTGGGGGCACAGCACTGAAGCCAGAGGAGGAAGAGCCTGAAGACCTGCTAGCAACTTGGGACTGGGAGGAGCAGGGCATTTGTGCTGGGAAATGTGGGTCGTCTCATCAGCTGCTACCCAAAAGATATGTGGCCCACGGAAGAAAGGCCTGGCAATCTACTTCTGTACTATCACAGTCATTGAAAACTCTGTGCAGTGCAGTTCTACTCTGAAACACCTGGGTTCACCATGCATTGAAATCAACAAGACAGTAGGTTTTTGTTCTGTTAAGGCCTCTGTTCAGGCTCCTTTAACCCACCTGCCTGTAAGAACCTCTCCTCCCAGCCTGTGCCCCAATCCAACTACTCCAAGTGCATGGAGAGCTGCAATCCTAGGGGGACCTGGAAAGAAGGAGCCCCAGAACACCTGACTGCAGACACCAGGTCTGCTCAGAGGTTCCCCTAGCCTAGGAGAGGAGAGGACAGGCCTGATCTGGATGGTGAGGTCTCAGAACTCTGAGAATGAGCACAGCATAAGGAGGGGGGGAGAAATGGGATTTCAGTGGGACTTGGGAGGCTGAGGGGGACTCTGCAAAGACAGCTCCAACGGAAGTGTGCTGGTGAACGGGGTGTCACTGAGTTCTTTGCATAGAAGGAACCAGAGAGAGAGTAGGCTGTGGGGAGACCTGCCTGTAGGTGAGCAGTGGGCGTAAGGCCCTACCCAAGGACTCTGGGTCACTTCTCATCATCCTCCAAGCATAGAAAGGAGGAGGTCCTGGTTGGGCAAAGAGGAGGAGGTGGTGAAATAAAGAGCTCACCGCATTCAAGTCTACTGCCCTCACTGGGGGAATTTGGGTTTATTGCTGTGATTTAGTGTTGCCTCTTTGGAGGAAACCCTCATGGCGTATTGGTTAAGTGCCACGGCTGCTAACCAAAGCGTCGGCAGTTCGAATCCACCAGGTGCTCATTGGAAACTCTATGGGGCAGTTCTACTCTGTCCTGTAGGGTCACTATGAGTCGGAATTGACTTGGCGGCACTGGGTACTGGGCCTCTTTGGACTGGAGTGGGAGATGGTTTAGAAAAACTCTCCTGGGTGTCCCTTTTCTGCATAACAGTAGATCTAGTAGTGTCTGCGTAACTCATGCAAAGGATGAGTTCCTAGGATGTAAGGAAACTTTTTTTCTTTTAAAAAACCTTTTTCTGTTTGATTTTGCACATATCAATGACACTAGCTTGTTCTTTCTTTTTTTCTGTGGTATAATTTGGCCAATCCTGGGGTCAGAGAACGGGAAGAAAAAGACTGGACTGGAAGTATAGGAACAAAGGCAGACGAGGCCTCTTAACCCTGGGAGAACACAGATGGTTAGAGGTGAGGCCAGCAAGGGGCAGATTCAGGCCCAGACTGTATAATGAGCAGAAAAGCCCAAGTCTTAGACACATCATCATGTCCCACGCCCTGGAAGATGCCAGGGGCATGTTGACCCTCCTGGGAGATAAGACCCCAAATGGCACAGGGAAGCCTTCAGGAGCAAGGAAGGGAGGGCAGGGCCTCCAGGATGGGCATCTCCATCCACAGGCTGCCCTGTGTATATTTCTCAGTGACAGTAATGGCTCCTGCGAGGGACGGGGTCAGAGGCAGACAGAAGCGAGAGCTTTGAAAAATTTGAGACAGGGTTAATTCTGCCAGTACCAGAGGATGAAAAACGAAAGCCTGTGGTTCTCAGGGGTACAGACCTGCCAGGGGCCTGATGTATACAGGGTGGGCAGAGGTGTCTGGAGAGGTCCACCTGTCTAAAGACTTATGGCCATAGTCTTCATTATCCTAAAAGCAGCAATTTCCCAGTTAATTTCCTCTACGTTTAAACCAAAGCCAAACCCATTGCCATTGAGTCCTGATAAAAGGCCTGGAGTGCGCAAGGGTAGGTTTTCCAGTAGAGCGATGAGGGGAGGAAGATGGTAATACCATACCAGACAAGGAGACTCTTCTTTGTGCCTTGTGTTACCTACTCAATTGCACATGGTGTTCAGCCCTCATCTTTGCGTGTACACGTGTACATGCATTAAGAGTTACTATATTGACCTCGCAGAATTCTTTTTGGTCCTTTCTAGGGATAGAGATCAGAAGAGGTCACTGGCTTCATATACCAAACATGAAATCTGCAGTCTGACTTTTGTACAGTCTGTGTTTGTGTTCTCTATCCAGGGATTAAAATCTCTGATCTGACATTAAAGATTGGTTTTTTTTCCTGCAAGAAAAAGAGGAAGACCCTCAACAAGATGGATTAACACAATGGCTGCAACAATGGGATCAAACAGCAACAATTGTGAGGATGGCGCAGGATGGGGTAGTATTTCCTACTGTTGTACATAAGGTCATTATGAGTCGGAACCAACTTGATGGCACCTAACAGCAACAACAACATAAAAAAATAGTTTTAAAAACATACATGTCATATTTTACGACTTGCACATATCTTATAATCTTATTATGACATACGTAACAGTACAAATTTGTAAAGAAGTTATAATACAAGCCATCCCTACATGTGTGTGATGCTCCTGCTCCCCCAAGGTGTCCAGTGTTCAAAGACACATGTGTGTTCTTCCTTACATTTCTCTTTTCTGGGACACATGTTACAGTCGTACATATCCATGTAGATCTATTTGCATGTTTGCTGTTACAGAACCTTCAACACGGTCTACCCACATTGCTCCTTGCCCCTTTTTTCACTTGACATTTGATCATGGCTCCCCTGTAAGTCAGTAGATATGGAACTAATGCTGCTTAGTTCTTCTAATTTTTTAACTCGTATTTATACATAAAGAATGTAAATAAATGGGAACAATGACAATGTGCAACCTATACACTTTCATATAACTCTACAGAAATGAAAACACATAGCAGCTATGATCTTTAAAAAAAACCCACTGCCAATGAGTCAATTAAGCATAGTTTTTTCAGTATGTTCTAGCTCCCCACCCCTTGTCCCTTCCCATAACTGAATCTAAGATAGTTCATATCAACAATCAGGTAAGTGTTCTATCTTATTATTCTTGCTTAAACTATCATACTCACACATGCAAATAACCACATCTACTCATTTATGGATATATATATGCTTGGATTCAAATACATTTGGTTATTTGTTATTGTTTTACCCATATGGGCTCACTTTATATATATACTTCTCTCTGTCTTGGTTTTTTTTCTTCAATGATACTTCACAGTGATTTCACTTACTAATCTTCTATAGCTCTGTTTCATTCTAATGACTACCATATATTATTATATGATATGGTTATTATATTATTATTGTAATATTACTGGAATATTTGAATATTATGCATTAAAATTTTATTATAATATCACATCCTTAATGGGCAATAATTTTATTTTTCCTTTTTTGTCTTTAACAATAACCATCCTTTGCATATACTACATGGAGCCCTGGTGGCACAGTGGTTAAGAGCCCAGCTGCTAACCAAAAGGTTGGCAGTTCGAATCCACCAGCTGCTCCCTGAAAACTGTATGAGGCAGTTCTACTGTGTCCTGCAGGGTTACTATGTACTACAAGATTTGTATCTGTGGGGTAGATTCTAATGAGTGAGATTTCCAGTTCAAAGAATGTTTTAAAAAGTATAGAGCCATGTCTATGTCTTTCCCCTAAAAGTCTGTAGTAACGCACCTGTCTTTGTCATCTAGTGCTGCTATAACAAAAGTACCACAAGTGGATAGCTTTAACAAAGAGAATTTATTCTCTCACTATCTAGTAGGCTACAAGCCCAAATTCAGGGTGGCTATCTATCTCTGTTAGCTCTGGAGAAAGGTCCTTGTCATCACTCTTTCCTTGGTCTGGGAGCTTCTCAGTGCGGGAATCTCAGGTCAATTGCTTCCCTTTCCTTTTATCTCTTGTAAGGTAAAAGGTGGTGCAGGCCACACGCCGGGGAAACTCCGTTTACACTGGATCATAGTAAGGGTGTTAAAATCCCACCCTAATCCTCTTTAATGTAAAATTACAATCAAAAGTGGAGGACAATTACACAATACTGGGAATCATGGCCCAGACAAATTGATATATACCTTTTGGAGGGGACATAATTCCATCCATGACAGCACCTTTCCAGCCATGTCTGAGGGCATCCTTCTCCCCACAGCCCAGCCAGCCATAAGTGGTGTTGATTTTTCAATTGTGCCGGTTTCACTGGGATTTTGACTGACATTTTCTTAACTATCAGTGTTTTTGAAACTTTGATTATTTTTATTGGGGATTTGGATATTTTCTGAATGGTCGGTAATTGCTCATTACCGACAGTTCTGATGAGGGTCACAATACATAGATGCTGAAAAAGTGGGAGAAAAATGAAGAACAGAGCTCAGATTATTAAAAAGTCCAGACTTACCGGACCAGTTGAGACTATATATATACTTATAATACAAACCATCCCTGAGATACTCTTTAAACCTTGTACTGAAACTATTCCCTGAGTTCATCTTTTAGCGAAATAGCAGACTGGCACACAAAATAAAGGGTATTATCCATCAGTATGGCACTCCATTAAAAAACCATTATGTGCAGCCAAAATGTCAACCATTACTCTAAAGCAAAGATGAGATGATAAGGGGGCAGGGAAACTAGAGTACTGGAAATGGAACAACCGGAACACAATTAAAGACACTGTTGACACGCTGTGAAAGATCTGAATGATTTTTGTAGAAATTGTCAGATGGGAACCTAATTTGCTGCGTAAAGTTTCACCAAAAACATAATAAAATATTATTTAAAAAAATCATTGCTCATTTTCCAAGTGCCAAATTTTTGTGTCTCCTTCATCTAAAGTAGGAATAGTTATTAGTCCTTTGTCATCTACGTTTCAAATTTTTAAATCTTTTGCTTGTTTATCTCTTCTTTTTTCTTTCTTTTTTTTTTTTTGCAAGCTATTTTCCTCTCTTCAATAATCGAAATGTTTTATGCTCAATTACATCTACCTTTTCTCTTATAATTTCTGGATTTCCTATATAAGTTAAGAAAATCTTACATGTAACTTCCTAATTTTCTGTTAAGATTGTTGTTGATTTATACATTAAATTTGTAAATCAATGCAGTATTTTGGCACACTTTTCTATAAGGACAATCAGTTGAGTCAGCACCATTTATTATGAATTTTCTATTTTGTTCCACTGGTGTATTTCTCAGTTTCTAGTATAAACCCTGGTGGCGCAGTGGTTAAGAGCTATGGCTGCTAACCAAAAGGTTGGCAGTTCAAGTCCACCAGGCGCTCCTTGGAAACTATGGGGCAGTTCTACCCTGTCCTATAGGGTCACTATGAGTCAGAATCGACTCGACAGCATGGGTTTGGTTTTTTGGTTTAGTATAATGTATTAATTTGTTCTATTATTCAATGAAAGAAGGCTGCACTTACTATCCTTTTTCATATTTCAATTGTCTGTTCTTTGGTATAAGGAGCCCTGGCGGTGCAATGGTTAAGCACTTGGCTGCTAACCGAGAGGTTGGCGGGTCGAACGCACCCAGCAGCTCTACAGGAGAAAGACCTGGGAATCTGCTTCTGGAAAAATTACAGCCCCCTTCCTTCCACCTCAGAAAAAACCCTACGTGGCAGTTCTACTCTGTATTCAGTTCAACAGACAACTATTTTGGTATTCTAATGGGAATCACATTATATATATATCTTAGTTTTGAAACACTTGACTTGTTTTACAAGTCTTCACGTTTGGGAGAACAGGCATTTTTTTGCATTCAATCGGGTTTTGTTTTATTTACTTCAGTAGATTATTTTCTTCATATAGGTTCCTTACCGTTTCTATCAAAACATTTCCCTAAGTATCTTATTGTTTTTGACACTATTTGGTACAATCAAATAGCAGAGAAAAAAGAATGGTCTATCCTTCCCATTTTCATTTTTTCGCGTGCTTATTTCTGGTCAGAAATATAGAACTGATTTTGGTATATTTGTCCTATATCCTGCCACTTTACCAGCAATTTTATATTCGTCCTCTAGGTTTGCAATTATATCAGCATTAAAAAAGTTTTAAAATCTTTTAATAGTTACCCTCGTTATTTAAAATGTCTGGCTTATTCTTTCACCGTCAAAACTATATTCTGGGATAGAAGTAATTATAGCTATCTTTGTTTAGTTGCAAATTTTATCAAAATGAATGGACTGTTTTGTAGTCTATCCCACATCTGTTAAGTTTTGGGATAATTCGTTGTGCACCAGTAGATAACAAACACATTGACCTTGCCGACCATGATTGCATTTAGCTTCGTGGGCAAGTTGGGGAGAGTTTCATCTTCATCTATTCTTTGATGGATCCTGTCTAAGGCCAAAATTAACTGTTCTTTGCATGTTTCATGAAATCTGCTGAGAGCCAACCAGGCCTGTAATTTTCTTTGCAGGAAGATTTTTAACTCTAATCCATTTTCGACTCAACAGCAAGTAGCGAAAACAACAATCCATTTTGCTTCATGGAATCTTCTGGCAATAATTTATTAGAGAAGTTTCCAATGTGTGCTCTAGGCTGCTGGAAAGCCATCTTTAAAGATTATGTGGATATTCACTCTTTTCAGCCTTATCCAAACCCATTAATCAATCCCAGATTCTCCCCATTTCCACAAAGGTCCTTTCCTGCATCCACTCCTGGTACCAGTTCCCTCCTCTCAGACTTTGTATTTTCTGAAAAGAAATGAACAGTGTGCCACCCAAGCAGTGTCGTGCCCACAGGCTCCTGAGTCCAAAATAGGGAGGATACTGTCTTCAAATATTCTTTTATTTTCTATTTTTGTCTGTACTTAATTTCTTTTTCATACCGTATCGTAATTGTTTTAAAGTTGTGTTTTTATGTCTGGGTCTGAAACCCAGCTGGGATTCCCTTTGTGTGTGGTATGTTGTGGTGTCCAGTTGCATGTGGGCATCAAAAGGACACCTTTTTCAGGAGGGTGGGGATGGGAAGGGTGCTGACACATTGCGGGGATTGCAACCAATGTCGGGGAAAATTTTTGTATGAATTGCTGAATGGCAAACTAATTTACTATGTAAATTTTCACCTAAAGCACAAAAATGTTATACGCACACACACACACACACACACACGCACGCACAGTGTGAAACTAAAAGGCAGGGAGAGGCAGTTGGGGCGGTTGGGCCAACCACAGTGGGTGCTGCGCGCGGGGAGAGGAGCACTCCAGGGCGTCACGGAGTCCTGCGCCCAGCAGGGCTGGCAGAGGACCTGAGCCTGGGTCCGGTGCCTCTGGCGAAGGGCCAGCTCCCCTCATACATGCCTGCCAGCCAGGCTCCAGCCCCTGCCCTCATCCCTCTGAGTCTCCCCCACCAGTCTCCTCATTGCTACCACTAAAATTTAGGGGGAGGCCAATGTCACGGAGGGGGTGGCCCAGAACCTGGACTTCAGGAGCTCCACGTGCACCGCCGGACCCGCAGCACTTCCGCTGCGAATCGGTCAGCTGTGGGGTATCCCTAGGACGCTGGGCACGGGTGAGTGAGTTGTGATCACACATGGGCTTCTAAATCCGTCCATGGGAAACCCCGGGGGTGCACTTCCAGGAGGAAAAGGCCAGGCAAAAGAGGCCACCCTGTCAGGTGGACCCTCTCTCCAGTCAGGACTCACCGCCTGCACCGCACTGGGAAGAGTCCTCCCAAGGGTTCACCCCTAGATTGAAGGCCACGATCAGACTTTGGGGATCCCCAGGCTTCCAGAGCTGCAGCACCGCACGGGGAGGGTGAAGTGGTGCTTACCGGCCAAGCCCTGGCAGCAGTTCCTCTTGTATGTGACCCCTTTGTCAGCCTGAATTTCTTGCACTGTTTTTCCACCAGCCTGGCATTCCGCAACAGAAGCTGCAGGGAGAGTTGCTTCATGAAGCTGCTTTGCACTGAGGTCCTGAGCCTGTGCACTCCCAGGACGAGGTCCCATGATTTTAGTTGGATGGTTTCTTTCCAATGACATGTTTTCCTAGATTTTCTTCTCAGCCCTATCTAGTTCTTTCTTCTTTTCCTCCCACCTCCATTTTGTTGGCTCCTATGACATCTATCAGTTCTTTTGCCCCCACCCTCCCATGACTCTGCCACTGTAGACCCCACCCTGGAAGACCCCCGTGGAAGGTGCTAGAGAGTGGTTCATGGGCCCCTAGCTGCTCAGCAATTTGGGGAGGGGGTATCTAGGGATCTACACTTCTAAGAAGCTCTTCAGGTAATTCTGGTCCTGATGCAATGGAAGGCTTTATTTTAGAGGTCAGCTGTGAGCAGGCCCCTACTGAGAATGGCTGTGGCAGGTTTCCCACACACCCCTCTGCTTTGCTCAGTCTAGGGGGAGACAGAAGAAGATTGCAGAGCTAAGCTGCAAGGATTTCCTGCAGCAAAGCCTGCCCTGGTGTGGGCTGGGGAATTTGTTTCCCCAATTCTCATCACTAGTGGTGAGCAGACCGTTCTCTGCTCAGACTAAAGAAGAGTTAACAAAATGAGCTTGAAACAATAAATGCCTGCTTGGAGCCCTAGTTGCTAAAAAAAAAGGGGGGGGGAGTGAAACAAGAATCCAAAGGATGTGAAATGAGCCTCCTCTTTTGACACCCTCCCTGGTCCCTAACTTTCTCATCTTCCACCTCCCAAGACTGTACAAACTGAGTTCAGATCCTGGAATAAAGATCCCCAGGAATATTGCTGCTTTCGTCACCCCGTGAGGGTTTCCCGAGTGCTGGCTGGAATAAGGTCTGAGAATCCTCCAGGGGCTGCCCAGGCCTGTGTACTAGACATTCAACACACCGAGATTCAGAACCACTTCAGTTTTCCAACACTCGGGCTTGACCCCAGGGACCTGACCCTGAGGAAGCTGAGATTTTCTGAAGTCAATACTCCCACCCACTCCTCAGGTTCTCCCCATCAGAGCCTCGGGATCAGTCAGGCCTCATGTCCTCTCAGCAGTGTTTCTGCTAAAGGACAACAGAGGGTACTGTAAGGAGCACTGGTGGCACAGTGGTTAAAGTGCTCAGCGGCTAGCCAAAAGTTTGGTGGTTCAAACCTGCCAGCCACTCCACGGGAGAAGAGGTGGCAGTCTGCTTTTGTGAAGATTTACAGCCTTGGAAACCATGTGGGGCAGTTCTACTGTGTCGTATAGGGTCTCTATGAGTTGGAATTGACTTAATTGCAGTAGGCTTGGGTTTTTAAGGGCACTGTGGGTTTGTGCTCTATACCTTGAGCACCTGCCCCCTCTGAAAGGTGCAAGGAGCTACTGAAAGGACACCATCATAACTGGCAGAAGCCACAGCCCATGGTGCTGAGGGAAAGCTGGGAGGGAGAGAGAGGTGGGTGAGTTAGAAAGGCCCGGTCTGTAGGCAGCCAGGGGCCAGGGTGACCTGAAGCCAGAAAGCTGACTGAAGACAAAAAGCTTCAAACCTGCCCCTCCTGAGTCTGTTTCTTCTTTCAAAGCCTTTTCAAAGTCTTTCGCTGCTCTTATTGGCTAGGCCTGAAAGGCCTTTGCTTTAACATGAAGGAGCCTCCAAAGCCTCTTGGGGCAAAGGATGGCCCAGGAGGCCCTGCCCACCACACTCCGTCCTTCCCGCAAGTCCGAGGGCCAGTAGTTTCAGCCTTCCAGCTCCTCCACCAATCTAATGACTTGAAACAGGATTTCACTGAAGCTGAAACATAACATAGACTGGAAATACTCCTGGGTTCTCTTCTCACAGCAGCTGATCGCCTGGTTCCTAGTTTTATTAGAAAAGTTAGATAAGGGACGAGAAGAGGAGATTGTGGAATGCCTGACATCTTAGCGCCAGTTTTTTTTTTTCTTGAGGAGAAAAGAAGGCGGCATTTACTGTGTCCTTTTTTTTTCCTTGAGTCTCACAAAATTCTCACAAAGACCCTCTCAGTTAAGGACTGTTGGGAAGTGCCTTGCTTTTCTTTTAAACTTTGTCCTGAGGTGCTTTGATTATGGAGCATATATGAAGAATTTTCCCCTCAGGGAAGCATTCTAATTCTTACCTAGACTGTAAGCAGAATGAGGACATATTAAGTGCTAAGCTTGGTACATAAGGGAGTGGGGACCCCTCAAAGCAGGCCTGTGGAGAGGTTCATTCATGATTCCCTGGGAGGCACACCCGTTGCTCCAGACGTCTTTGAAATGCCTCCCTGGGGAAGGCATTCAGGGCTGGTTCCTGGTCACGTGGGAATTCAGTCCCGTTTTTCTGTTAACACTGCTCATTTGGGGTCCAAAATAATATTGCCCAATGTCTCATTTCCAAGGCCTCTGCTGTGAGTGTGACTAAGACAATATGGGAATTCTTAGAAGAAAATCCTGCAAGAAAGGCACTTTTTAAATTCAGTATTTTTCAAACCAATGAAGTCTTCATTCTTACTGAAAAAGGAGGGAAAAAAATGCCACAAACTCGGGGGGGGCGGGCGGGGATATTTGCAATGAACATAACTACGTAAGGATAGGCATTCAGAATATGTTAAGATCTCTCTCAGTGAATAGAGAAAAAGCAAAAACCCAATGGAGAAGAGTCACTAGAAGGCAGATTATAGCAGAGGCACCTAAAATGGCCTATAAACCCAAGCTCCTCAGAAGTAATCAGGGATCATCACAGAGACCACACAGAATAGTCCTTCCCACACAGGAAGCCGTCCAGGGCCAGGCCCCTGAATGAACGTGTTATGAAGCTCTCACTGAGAAAAGAGGATCAGTCTATACCACCACTGGGCCCACTCGGCATCCTGCATGCCTTTGACCAGAATACCTAGGTTCTGCTTCTGGTTAAATAAAAAAAACAGGTGACCTTATAGGGTGGGGTTTATTTCCCTTAGCCCAGCTTCTCAAAACGGGTGTCTGCTGCCCAAGAGGAGAAAATCAGAGGGAAAACCCATGCAGTGCACAGATGGGCAGATGACCTGTCTGTTTCCCTGGGGCCAGCCCTGAAATCCTATAGCCTATTTCAAGGTGGCACAGCATAGCCATATTGAGAGGGAAATCTCCATGGTTCCCTGAGATGAGCTCACAGCTCTGCCCATGTCCTGGCCCATTCCAGCACCACCTCTGGCCCCCAGAATCTAGGATTTAGATGTGACTAATTAGCTCACCATTTAAAATTCATTGCTCAAAATCCATTTCCTTATTAAGGGTTACCCTGAGCACCCTTTTAAAATTGCAACCAGAAAATCTCTTCCCTCCCATTCACACTCACATGCTCCCTAGCCCTGCCCTATTTTATCACTAGCACTTATCACCTTTAACTGTCTTAGTCATCTAGTGCTGCTGTAACAGAAATACCACAAGCTGATGGCTTTAACAAAGGGAAATTTATTTTCTCATACCCTAGTAGGCTAAAAGTCCAAAATCAGAGCACCAGCTCCAGTGGAAGTCTTTCTCTCTCTGTCATCTCTGGAGGAAGGTCCTTGTTACCAATCTATCCCTGGACTAGGAGCTTCTCTGTGCAGGAACCCCAGCACTGCTTTCTTAGTGTTATGAGATCTCCAACTCTCTGCTTACTTCTCTTTCATTTTATCTCTTGAAAATAAAAGGTGGTGTAGGCCATACCCCGGAGAAACTCCCTTTACATTGGATCAGGGATGTGACCTTAGTAAGGGGGTTACAATCCCACCCTAATCCTCTTTAACATAAAATTACAATCACAAAATGAAGGGCCATCACACAATACTAGGAATTATGGCCTAACCAAGTTGAGACATATTTTGGGAAGACACATTTTGATCCATGACATTCCACCCTTTGCCCCCCAACCAAATGCATGTCCTTGCTACATGTAAGACGCATTTACTCCATCATATCACAGCAAAAGTCTTAAATCAACTCCTAGTCTAAAATCCAAACATTCCTCTTCATCTGTGAAATCTAGAATATAAGTTTTCTGTTTTCAAATGCAGTGGCAGGACAAGTGCAAGCTGTATATTTCCATTACAAATGGAGAAACTGGAAGAATAGAAGGGATAACAAGCACCAAGCAAGTTAACAGAACCCATTACATTAGCCCTAAAGGCTTTGCAAATAATCCTCTGTTCTCTGAGACCATTTACACAATGGCCCAGCCCTCTGAACTCTAGGTATTGGCCACACTCTCCGGATTCTGAGCAGAGGCCCCAGGGCCCTGGGCTTCAGCTCTGCCTTCCTGACCCACTGGGATGGCAACTCTGCTCCCTTGACTTTAGTCATACCATTCTCCTTGTCCATCTTAGTGGCTACTCAACCCTTAGAAACACCAGAAGCCATGGCTCCACTTCGAAATCCCAAAGGTCAAGGCTATACCTTTTGAGACTAAGGCAGCTCAACTTCCGGTGTTCCTTGTCTCTTTAAACTCTGCTTTTTGGCTTCTTGGCCCTCTGGCCTTATGCCCACATCTGTCCTATTGGGGCAAGTGTTCCAAAGCTCAGTAGCTCCCCAAATAAGTGCCTGGAGGCACCCCAGTCTGCTAGGAAGCCTCCAGCACACAGGCACTCAGCTCTCTCACTCCTTGGGTCGACTTCAGCACTGTCTGGCCCTGGTTTCCTGGGTGTGCTGCTCCTGGCTCCCTGCTGCTGCTAGTCCTCTGCTGCTGTTTCTCACCATCTGTACCTTCTCTGGTGTTACCAGTTCTCCTCACTTCCTTCTGACTCTGTCCATTCACAGTTTCAAAACCACTTCCACATTTTAAGTGTCTGTTAGAGCAGCACCCCATTCTCTCAGTATCAAATTCTTTCTTAGTCATCTAGTGCTGCTACAACAGAAATACCACAAGAGGATGGCTTTAACAAAGAGAAATTTATTTTCTCACAGTCTAGTAGTCTGGTGGTCCAAATTCACAGTGTCAGCTCCAGGAGAAGGCTTTCTCTATCAGTTTTGGAGGAAGTCTTTGTCACCTTCACTAATTGTGCCCTATTTTATTACTAGCACTTATACATAATAAATATTTCCTAGTTTATTACATTTATTATCTATTGTCTCTCCACTGGACTATAAGCTTAGTGAGGACAGGAATTTTTGTGTGCTTTATGCATTGATATATCCCCCAATCATAGATAGAACACTTTCTAGTGTAGTATGTTTTAGGTAGTTCAATATTTGTGGAATGGGTGCATGAATCCAAAGAAAGACAGCTCGAACAGGGAAACTCTCTCCTGTCTCTTCTCCCAATAATGGAGGCACAACTGTCACATCTCTGGTGTCTCCAGGGCTTTCCATGCCTCTCATTTGCACCCAAAGCTGTAGACTGGGATTTCCTAACTACTCTTTATGCTGGAGACATGCACGTGAAACGCTCCATGTCCCCCTCCCACCACTGAGATTCAGGTTGACACCCCTCACCCAGGCCCAACCAACATCCCCTCTTTTTTGCTCTTTTGGGCACTCGCTGCATCTGATCTTCCGATGTCAGCAAGGGTCAGAGAGCCCCATGGAAAGAAAGAAAGGCCCCCCCATGTCAAATCTGTGCCCCAAAACAGACACCAACCCCATCAGAAAATCCCAAGCCCACAGATCTTCTCATCAAATTTGTCTCAGAGGTGTCTCCTATGGAAGAATTCAGAGCTGATCATAGGTCATGGAGCCTCACCAGGTCTAGAAGGAGGGAGTCACAAGTTGGGCCTGCATGTATTGAGGTCAACACTCACACCCGTGCTTATGATAGAAGTAGACTCGGCCACTTTTGACTTCATCAATCCCTATTACTCTCCTTTGTACCTTGGTGGGCTGAGCACAGTAAGGATCTTCTGGGAAGCCAGCCATGGCTCTGGCTACTGCTCTGATATCCCGGTTGGGTTTGGGAATGAAGGATGGTTGCTCTAGGTACCTTTGATCCCCACCTCTCTCAGAGGTATGGCCAGTTTAATTGAAGTAGATGTTTCCTCTTTATTCCCTGAATCTTCTCGTATCTGAATTCTTCATTTGGATATTCTAGGACCTCTCTCCTCAGACTGGGATCCAGGGACCAGCAGCACTGGTAGCACCTGGAACCTTGATGGAAATGTAGACTCTTGGGCCTCAACCCAGACCTCCTGACTCAGACTCATCATTTTAACACGATCCTTAGGTGATCTGGGTGCACAATGAAGTTTGGGAAGCACCATGACTGACCTGGATCTCAGAGAAATCAAATATAATGCATGTGAGTTTTGGGCCCATTACAAAAGGGATTGTCATCCCTGAGATCTGGTTTGGCCCCATCTTTCTGTCAGTAAGTGAGATCTCTTTGGTTCCTTCTCAGGAGATAAGCCTTCCCAGCTTCTAGTTGAGGTCTTAAAGAGAAGTACTTAGTACCAAAGGACATGAAAAATAAACTTGAAAGAAAAATGTGTTCATTTCCAGGAGAAAAACTCAGTGCAAAGTGTTGCATTTATACTTGGTATATTTTCAAACTCAGAGGAATTCACAGTTTAAATAATTCTCTTAAAACATTTTTTGTTAATTGACTGCTGAATTAATGTCTACCACGGGGACATGGAAACAACACTGATTTGCTCAACCTTGATAATGTGAATTTATCATATTATTTCAGGAAGAAAATGCACGTTTCTTCATGAACGTGTAATTTAAATAGGGAATCTGCAGAGTTTTATAACTGTTTAATGGTTTAAGCAAGGATAATGAGATAAACTTAACAGATTCTTAGTGTGAATTCCCTTGGATTCACTTGTCGGTAAAGACAGGCAGAGGAGAGTTAAAACATATAGAAACAGTATGCTTCAAAAGCATTGATGATATGTCTTTTCATTTCTGTAGAGTTGTATGTGACTGTTGATAGTGTGTACTGCCCTGGTGGCACAGTGGCTAAAAGCTCGCTTGCTAACCAAAAGATTGGTGGTTCAAATCCACCAGCTGCTCCTTAGAAATCCCATGGGCAGCTCTACTCTGTTCTATAGGGTTGCTATGAGTCGGAATCAACTTGCTGGCAGTGAGTTTGGGTTTTTTGTTTTTTTGGTATGTTCCCATTTATATATGAGTTAAAAGTTAGAAGAACCAAAAAGATAGTGTTACTGCCATGGCTACTGACTTACGGGAACCAAGATAAATTGTCAAGTGAAGAATGGTGCAGAGAAACATGTTGGTAGAGTGTGACCTAATCTCCAGAAAAGCAAACAAACCATAAAGCTACGTGTGTACCTGTGACTATGCATATGTGTTCCAGCAAGCAGGAATGTGTGAAGAGGTACACATGTGTCTTTGAACATGGACACCTTGGAGAAGCAGGTAAAATTTACACATGTGGGGATGACTCTTATTATAATTCTTATAAAAATCTGACTTGTTAAATGTGTTATAATAAGAATACAAGAGTTTTCAAAGTAAAAAAAATCATAGAAATATATATATGTATATATTTAAAACAGTTTTATTGGCTGTTATTTTATATAGGCAAAACACTGTCATCAATACTGGATTCAGAGACTTTCACCACTGGATGAAGAGCAAACTCAGAGACGGAACAAAAGTCTCAGCAAATTTCTTGCTTGTTCTTGGAGCTAATGACCTCTTCTGGTCTCTATACCTGGAAATGGCCAAAAAGAGTTCTGTCAGGATTAATGCAGTCACTGTTCAAACATCTACTGCATGTACATGTCTACGGGGTAAGGAAGAATGCTGGACACCATGTGTGATTCATTAAGTAACACGTAGACCATTAGACCGTTCTTTCTCTGATGTCCCACTACCACGTTCCTCCCCTTGTTGCTCTACTGGAAAACCCACGGTATACATTGTAGGCCTTTTTTCAGGACTCAACATAGAGGAAGTTAACTGGAAAGATACATCTTTTAAAGATAAAGAAGATTTTGTCCACAAGGTCTTTAGACAGGTGGACCTCCCAGGCAACCTCTGCATGGGATGGGAATGCAAGACCCCTCTCACTCAGTATCTCTGAGCATTTCAGTCTTTCTGTTTCATTATCAGGAGACTGCAGAATTTACCCACTTCAGAACCCTTGCTGCCATCAACCCCAACCATTCCCTTATAGGATCCCTCACTTCCACTCTGAGAAATAAAAGTAGGAGAGCCTGCAGGTGGAGGTGCCTGGCCTGGAGGCCCTATCTATTCTTCCTTACCCCTGAGGGCTTCCCTGTGCCAACTGGGGTTTCATTTCCCAGGGTGGACATACCTCTGGCACCTCCAGGGCTTCCCAGGCCCTGGAACTTGATATCGAGGATGGGACTTGGGCTTTTCTGGGCCTGTGGAGCCTGGGCCTCAAGCTGCCCCTTCCTACCCTCAACCTTTGGTTATCTGTACTCTGGCTGTCTTTACCAGGTTTAGGAGGCCTTGCCTTCTCTTTTGCTCCTTTCATCTCAGTCAGGCTTTTCTCTTCCAGTTCTCTGATCTCGGGGCAGTTCAGGCTAGACCATAGAAAAGAGAAAGACGAAACAAGTGTCATTGATTATGTGTGAAGACTGCTGGGAAAGGAATTGACTGTCATTGGTTTAGAGATTTATGCCCACTGCTCACCTGCAGGCAGGTTTCCCCACAGCCTACTGTCTCTCTGGTTCCTTCTGCCACAAAGAACGTGGTAATGCCCCCTTCACCGTCACACTTCCCTTAGAGCTGTCTTTACAGAGGCTCCCTCTCAGTCTCCCAAGTCCCACTGAAATCCCATTTCACTTTCCCTACTAATGCTGTGCTCATCCTCAAGGCCTCAAGAGCTCACCATCCAGATGAGGCCTGTTCTTTCCTCTCCAAGAGAGAGCCTCTGAGCAGACCTGGTGTCTATGGTCAGCTGTCCTGAGGCTTCTTCCATCCAGTTCCCCCTCCGGCTGGAGCTCTCCATGCAGTTAAGGGGATGGAGTGGGGTGGGGAGGAAGGCACATGTGAGGATTTTACAGGTGCAGTGGGTGAAAGGAGCCTGAAAGGACGTCTTTCCAGAAGGGCCCACATTTTGAGGCCATGCCTGTACCCTCTGTAGCCAGGTCTCCCACATCTGCAGCAGCACCAGTAGGTGCTGTAGTCTCTCCAGCCCCTGTCTCTGCTCCTCTAGATGCTCCTGGAGGTGCCCGGCTCTTCTTGCCAGGACTCCAGGATGCTGACCGAGGCTTAGGTATTGTGTAGACTGGAAGCAGAGCCAATGGGGCTGTCTTTGAGAACTTGGCCTCAAGACTGGGGGCATCTTGCCCACGGAGGCATGGGATGTTTTGGTCTGCCGGACCACGGCTACCCCCTTAACTGTACACACTTGGGTGAAATACACATACTTGACTCATTGCTTCTCTGGAGTAGCTTGATGAGTGAGATATCTGTTCAGAGGAAGCTGAGGAAGACCTCTCTGATTCTTAAGGAGTCTTCCTGGACCTGAAGCTTACGTTTTTTGCTTCCGATATTCTAGCTTGAGTGGCACTTTCCTCTTGGGTTGAGACTTCTGATAATAAAGAGTTAACTTACATGAACCCTCTGGGCACTGGGTCCTCAACTCTGATCCAAGACCCTGGTTTCAGGTGTCCCTGGGAGCCTCTCCATCATCACTGTCCTCCACCTCTGCAGGACCTGTGGGTTCTTCCTTTTTCCCTGGGGACCTTCCATCTTTGGGGAACATCACTGTGGGAGACCAAGTCTCCTCTGGGAAATCTTCTGTGATATTAGCACTTCATAACAGAAGTCTATAGTCTTTCAAAGGACTATAATACACTGATAATTTCTATTGCAAAGAGAGGGTCTCCACATTAATTTTTTTGGCATTTGTTGCATGCCAAATGAAATTGTTCCTTTGGAACTTGAAAATGACCTCATTTGCCTGAACTTTCATAATCACACATGACTTCTCTGAGAGACATTTTCTATGAAAGTGATTTTCATAACAGATTTAGAGTGTAAACAGTGAAACAGGAGAAATTGTCATCACTTTTTAAACTCTTTTCAGCCTTCTTTTAAGGGAAGGGTATTTATAGGAGGAAGCATACTTAGAATAATTTGTATTTTATATATATATAAAGCTTCTCCTTGTATCCTTAACCAACCCAGGGTAGAAGGTTAAAATTGCCCTTTTCTGAACAGAAGGCCCTTACCATGTTGCTATGAGAAGCACTCCTTCAGGGTGACACAGAAACAGATGTCCATTTCTGAGAGTTTTGATGCCACAAACCTCAGGTGGGCAACATACAAGAACCTCACCTGAGTGTGGCTGGGTGTGCTGTAATGTCAGCCTAACGGTCTGTGCACATTTCTGAATATGAAGGAAGGATTGGTGAGTTAACGAAGAAATGAATGGAAGCAGTTTGGGAGGGGAGTGAAAGCTCCAGGGACAGACAGAAGATGGGATGGGGGACTTGTCAAGAGGGTGTCAGAAAACCAGGAAGGAGCAGGAAGCACGGCCAGGGGAGGGCAGCATAGGCTAGGGGGCAGCAGAGATAATGGTAGTGGGGAGAGCAACAAAACTGGCCTGTGATACAGTGGGAAATTAGTAATCCTAGATGAAGCTCAGGTTAAGTCAAGTAGGAATGTAAAAAATTCTATCCTGTAGCTATCTTTGCTGTGAGGGATTTAGGTCCTTGGGGAGAGATGGCGAGGAGACATAGGAGGAAAAGGCGCGTTCCTGGGTCTAGGGAAGGAGTCTGAAAGATCTTCTTCTGCCCTAACAGGCTGGGGCTGCATGGTTCACAATGATGTGAGCCCTGTTCTTCTTCACACCACCCACTCCTAGAACCTCCTGAAAATTTTCTTAGTTCTCCACATAGTATGTTCATTCCATCTCATTAGAAAATATAATAATGCAATACACTTTTCCCTCACCACCCTTTCCTCAGTCCTACATTCTCTGTCCCAGTTGTACACTGGCTTCCTTCCTTTCCATCAGGTTTAAAGGCCAGAACAATTGAGTATTATTTCTGCACTTATTCCAGAAATTTCTCAGAATCCTAAGTTTGATCATTAATTTATTCCTGCATTTCCTATTGACATTACAAACTTTGGTTAATTATCTACTAAATGACAGGAAATGCTTTCTTAGGTCAATCCTCCTTATGACCCTATCTGTTCACCTCAAATCCTTCATCTTGTCCTGTCATAGCTCTGATTTCTCTGGAAATCAGATCCCCTAGTTCCCTAGCTCTCATCCATCTGGGAGATTTTTTCCTCCCACCCTTATTTAGAGTCTTAGAGAAAGGCCTCTTCTTCGTTTATCACTGATTCATCCTGTCTGGGTGAAGACATCCCAAAATAACGGTATTCTGAAGGATCTCTATCCCTCCTCCCAGTTACTGATGATATCTGAATCTTTCATGACTTGGAGACTCTGATGTAGTCCTGAATTTCCTGGATTTGCTATCTAAAGACACTATCCTGCAGGAGACCTCAGATCGGCACCCTCTCCAAAGAGCAGTTGACATCTGAGCGAGCACCAAGACTTCCATAGCCCTTGTGTGACATCATTGTTGACACTGCTCGATTCTATGGGCCCAGTTTGAAGCGAAGCTGGGCAGCAAGAAAAATATGGCAACTGTTGAAGTAGGGGCTTGGGGGCTGGGAGGAGGGAGATTATATATTAAAAATAAATTAAAACTTCTCTCTGCACTCAAAGAGGTTACCATCCCTTGGGAGGGAGAGAGAGCATACAGGGAATGAAAATAGTGTGATAGGCAGTTGCTTCCACCAAATCCTCTCATTTAACTCAGTTTGAATCGTCTCTCCAGCCCTGGTCATACAACATCCACTCTACACCCTTTTCAGGTCTCCTTAGCCTCTGAGGCTTCACACAGGCTCTTCACTCTGACTAGAAGATGTTGTCCCCCTTCTCATCTCCTGGCCTACTCTCCCTGGTGAAGTGTGTGGTGAAGAGAACTGACCCTGTTGGAACAGGTTAGGCTTATGGCCTCACCAAAAAGCCCTAAGACTCAGGACTTTTATGCAGCCAGAATAGGAGGTTTAGGAGTTGACTTGGGAAAGCCCATGACCTCTGCTTCTTCCAGACTCTATTTTTGTTTTGGATGCCATTTAGAAAAAGATCCTGGAAATGGGGAGATCTATTATGGAAGAAATTAGGAAAGTTGGGGAGGTGATGAGAGAGGTGCTGACTTCTCGGTAGAAAATAGAAATTTCAACACGAAGATGCTAGGGGCTCGTTTTGTGTGACTCCCAACTGTATAGGAGGGAGGACTGGTTGGAAAACAGAACAAAAGACGATCTGTGCCTGTTGACAAATGCACCAGTGGCTTCACTCTGTCTCCTCAGAATGTTCTCATCAAGCCATCCCTCACCTTGTACTGAAGCCTCTAGAGAATTCTTGGGGTTTCCTGCTTTCTGGGCCTTTGTCATCCCTTAACTATCCAACCATATTCCCAACTTGGCTCAGGCATCACTTCCTAGTTGAGATCTTCCCTGACCCTTTTCCTGGTAAATTTGTCCACTTCTTGCTCTGTACACCTTTGTATTCAAGATACCCTTTACCACCACATAAAACACAATTACATTTACTTGCCACAGATGATTTTAGGAAGGTCTACACATTCTCCCTCTCTCTGTGTCCATGCCTTCTGTGAGACTCTGGAGCGCCTTTCCTCAGCAGCAGGAGTCTTTCTGCACCCTCAGTTGAGGCTGACCTTACGGTTGCTTTGGCCATCAAGATAGTAGTGAACCAGATACAAGGTGAGAGTTGAAAGGACTTTGCATTCAGACTTGCCCTTTTGTTGCTCTTAAAGCCTGAGAACCCATGGGAACGGACCCAGGCCAGCCTGCTGGATGATGAGAGGCCATTGGAGAGAGGATCCAGCAGTTTCACTGAGTTGATTTTAGATGAAATGGCTCCTAGCTGACCTGGAAGCGAATTGTAGACACATGAGGAAGGCCTGCTGTGAGTCACTGTGCTTGGCCCAGATAGGAAGATCCCCAAATTGACAACCAGAATAACTCTGAGCTTAGTAAGTGGTTGTTCTTTTAAGTGCTACATTTTGGGGTCATTTGTTACACAGCAATACACAACTGATACAACTGTTAACTTGGCTCTTTCTCTGATCAGGCAATGAGGGACCTTCTCTGAGTTATCTTATCATCAAGAGTACATGGCATAGGGTCTGACATGTAGTCAGTATACAGTAAATCTTTGTTGACTTAGTGGATAAATGAATAATATGAATCATAAGTTTGAATCTGCATAAAATCCTGTGTGAAAAAAGCATGATATTTCTTTAAATAAACTGAATTCCAGCTCAGAGCAGCCTGCTTACAAAATTGGGGGGCGGGGGGGGACGGGGTGGTGGATTTTCACCTTACTTATTTTTAGGTTTCCTCCTCATCCAGATATGCAATAATTCCTGGGGTCTAATGAAGGACCAAGGTTTGGAGACAGGCTTCAAAACACCCATTGCCCCAGCCTACGTGGGTGATTTCTCTAGAAGTATTGGCTCTGCTCCTTCCATTCCTAGCTGGAGCAGGAGAACCTTGGCAGGGCTGCGAACACCATGATGGGGTTTGTGTACCTATGTGCCTGCATTATCCTTTGAGGTGCTGCCGTCTACCCCAGGGCACTGTCAAGAAGCAGGGCCAACCCCTTTCCTATTTCTAGGCTCTGCTATCCAACTCTCACTCCTCCCCTGGGCTTCAGTTCACGCAGTGTGATTACTCCAGTGAGCTGAGGCTTTTACAACAGGCTCTTCAGGGTCTCAAAGTTTCAGAGGTTCAACCCTGTGAGTCCAACTACCTCCTTGAAATAAGATAGGGAAGGAAGAAAAATATAGGAAAATTTTATTTTGAATTTAATGTTTCAATAAATTTTCTTGCCATGTGTTTTGAAAGCATCCTGCCTAAAATTTCCCCCTGTTCTCTTACAATTTGCAAGACAGTGAAAAGGGAATGTTTGATTGTGTCATAATCTGCAGAGGATGTCAAGCACACATGGGGTCCATTCCTCCCGATGCTCACACTAGAGCACCCCACCCACTCGGAAATTTCTGCAAGTATTTCGGAGTCCCTCACACGTCCACAATGAACAGCTTTCAAATTCTCCTAAGCAGGAATTATTACTGTCACAGCCTGTGACCCAATAAGCAAGGTTATGCATGGGTCCAGTTGTGCCTTCCCACTAATCTACAGTGCACCATTTCACCTGTCAACCACCACATCAAAGACATAGTGAAACCCATGTGAAATTGCTCGCCGTACATTGTTGCTGTTGTGTTGTTGTTGTTAGGTGGGTCTAATCAGTTCCAGCTCATACTGACCTTATGGACCACAGATGGAAACACTGCCCAGTCCTGCCCATCCTCACAGTTGTCACCATGTTGGAGACCACTGTTGCAGTCACTGTGTTAATCCTTCTCATTGAGGAACTTCCTCTTTTTTGCTGAGCTTCTACTTTATCAAGCACGATGTCTTTCTCCAGGGGCTGGTTCCTCCTGATAACATGTCCAAAGTACGTGAGACAGAGCCTTACCATCCTCGCTTCTAAGGAGCACTGTGGTCATACTTCTTCCAAAACAGATTTGTTTCTACTTCTGGTAGAATTCAATATTTTTTTGCCAACACCATAATTCGAAGGTGTCAGTACTTCTTCGGCCTTCCTTATTTATTGTCCCAGCTTTTGCATGCATGTAAAAAAAAAAAAAAAATGCATATAAGGCGATGGAAAATACCATGGCTTGGGTCAGGCCCACCTTAGACCTCAGAGTGTCATCTTTGCTTTTGAACACTTTAAAGAACTCTTTTGCAGCCAATCTGCCCAATACAATAAGACATTTGATTTTTTTGACAGCTGCTTTCCTGGGTGTTGATTGTGGATCCAAGCAAAATGAAATCCTCTACAACTTCAGTCTTCTCTCTGTTTATCATGATGCTGCTTATTGGTTCAGTTTTGATGATTTTTGTTTTCTCTATTTTCACCATACTTATTCAATCTGTACGCTGACCAAGTAACCTGAGAAGCCAGACTGTATAGAAGAATTTGGCATCAGGATTAGAGGAAGACTCATTAACAATCTGTGATATGCAGATGACAAGACGATGCTTACTGAAAGTGAAGAGGACTTGAAGCACTTAGTGATAAAGATCAAAAACCACAGCCTTCATTATAGACTACACCTCAACATAAAGAAAACAGAAATCCTCACAACCAGACCACTAAGAAACGTCATGATAAAAGGAGAAAATATTGAACTTGTCAAGGATTTCATTTTACTTGGAGAGACAATCAAAGCAGCACTCAAGAAATCAAATGACGTGTTACTTTAGGCAAATCTGCTGCAAAAGACTTCCTTAAAGTGTTAAAAAGCAAAGATGTCACTTTAAGGACTACGGAGTGCCTGATCCAAGCCATGGTGTTCTCAACTGCCTTATATGTGTGTGAAAGCTGGACAAGGAGTAAGGAAGACCAAAGAAGAGTTGGTGCCTTTGAATAATGGTTTTAGTGAAGAATATTTAATGTACCGTTGACTGCCAAAAGGAGAAAAAAATCTGTCTTGGAAGAAGTACAGCAAGAATGTCCTACTGAGCAGTTACATCTCTCTTATAGGGTTGCTGTAAGTTGGAATCAACTCAATAACAATGGGTTTCATTTGGTTTAAGTGGCGTTCAAGGCAAAAATGTTTTATATAAATATCACCAAATACATTTCCTAAATATAAATTGATAATTTATATTTAGGAAATGTATAAATTTTGTTGCATTTTTGATTTTATAAGAAAATAAAATTTATAACTCTTCAGGGTTATACTTTATCTATATTAATGGGGTGCCAATTATACTTTCTGAGCATTCTTTTTAGTTTATATGATTTTTCAGTTGAGTCTAATAGTGTTTCAGGATGATTATATCATACATAAATACCATTCGTTTTTGCTAGCTTTTCAAAGGTAAGATATTTTTGGTTCCAGTGTTGATATCCAGATCTACGATTTCCAAGAAAAATGTTGAGTATTGGATCCTTAATGTTTGATTGTAACATTGATGGAAAACATTAACAGTGTTTTATTTTCCATTTAAAATATGTATGCATTTTATCATATTACAGATTTTTTTCTGCCTCTTCTAGACTATTAAAAAAAATTAGTATGTTTGTATTTAGTGTTCTATGGGAATTTGTATTATTTTTTACCAAAAATGTTTCTCCTCCACTGATGTGATGTTGGGGTTTTTCTCTAATTTGGAGTATTCATTGACTTCTCTCTTTCTCTAACATCTTATATACAACACTTTCTGTTGGTTGTATCTTCAGAATAGATTCCATATCTGCCCACTTCTAAATTACTCCCTTGCCAACACCCTGGGCCTGGCTGCCATTACAGCTTGCTCAGACACTGTAAGGGCCTCCTAACTGCTCTCCCAACTTTCAATTTTTCCCTCTAGAGTCTAATCAGACAACAACCAGGGAGAAGTTCTTAAAACATTACTCAGGTGACATGTCTCTCTGATCAAATCTTTTCAAAGATTTTAAATAAATCCAAGTCCTTTAGGCTGCCATGATAATCTTTTGGACATATCTCTCACCTCACTACAGAGCACCCCTCTCTCCCTTGATTTCTGCTGTGCATCCTCCTTGTTTTGTTTCATTGCCTCCAGGCCTTTGGACTGGGGTTGGTTCTCTCTCCTAGTATTTTTTTTTTGTTTTTTTTTGCATATTTTCCTGTTGGTTGTCTCTCCCCTTTCATTCAGATCTCTGCTCAGATATCACTCTTAAGAAAGGACTTTGCTGACCAACTAATTTAACCTATAAATTAACATGCTACTTCAATGCCTTGCTCATTTTGTAAGCATTAGCATTACTTTGAGTTTTACTGTATCTCTATTTGTATATGCATTTTTGTGTATTTCTACATTGGAATGTAAGTTTCTGATGGGTAGAGAATTTGTCTGATGGTTTACTTCCATTTCTATGGGACCTGAAACAGCAGTTGACAAACAATATGCACTTACTTAATATTTTTTAATGAATGGATGATTGTACTGGTCCTATTGTAGGACCATCTTAGGAATTTTGTAATTACAAATATATGTTTAAAATACAGTATCTTTTTATCTACTGATAGCACACATTTTCTGGGATTTTATTTATGGTGTTAAATAATATGCATAAGTGAGACTTGTCCAACTTTATATTTTTGTTCTCTTTGTTATCAAATGTTTCAGTGATAATGCCATAAATATTCATGATATATTGATAACAATTAAGTAGCAACTACAATATACCAAGCAGTGTTCTACACATTTTGTTTACAATAAGTCACTTAACTTTCACAGGGAGTCCCTAGTTGCACGAATTATTAAGCTCTTTGCTGTTAACCAAAATATTTGTGGTTTCAATCTGCCCAGGGGCACCTCAGAAGAAAGATCTAGTTATCTACCTCCAAAAGGTCACAGCAATTGAAAGCCCTACAGAGTACAGTTCTGCTCTGACACACATGGGTTTGCCATGAGATGAAATCAGTTGGATGGCAACTAGTTAATCCTCACAACGTCAAGACCTATTACTTCTATTGAATCTGTTACTGTTATTACTGCCATTGTACAGATGACAAAGTCGAGGCTCAGAGAGGTTAAGTAACTTGTTCTTGGTCATGCAACTAGAATTTGTATGATTATTATTAATCACACGGTTTTGTTCTATTTTATATTCTCCATTGTCTAAACAGAAGCATCGCAAAAGGGGGGCAGAGGAGGGCACGTGCGCCAGGGTCCAAGTCCAAGGGTGCAGCAGACAAGGTACAGAATGCTTTCAGGCGCCGCAAATATGAAAGCCAGACAAGAGGGGGAGACATTTCTGCTGACTCATCAACATCTATTCGTCTTGAAATTTGGGATAGGGAAAGGCTGAACTTAGAGATTGCCCCTGGAAATGCCTTACCCTCACTATGCCCTGTGTCTGAAATATATTACAAAGTATAAGAATTGCAAGTTTCTTGATATTTTGATAAAAGTAACATAAAAATTATATGACAGTGATTTGCTTTGGATTTTACTAGTTCAGTAGCTTTCTAGTTTAGGTATTTTCTATTCAGTATTTTTTTGGTATTTTATTGATTATATTTTGTTAATGTATATCTGTGAACAGACTTACACGCGTGTATATGAACGCACACATGCATGCACACACTCCTACACTCGTGAACACACATATCCACTGAAGGATTTCATGGATAAAATTATAATATTGACATGAAGGTAGACCTCAATAATTCTTGAGATATAGAAAGTTAATGGTTAAGAAGACCAAATTCCACCAATACTGTTTATATATTCTATGCAAATCTAATAAAAATCACAACAAAATTTGTAAAGAAAATGACAAACTAATTCTAAAACTTACGTAGGTATGTAAAGGCCCAATAGTAGCTAGAGTAGTACTAAAAAATAAGTAACAGCCCCTACCAGATACCTGACATTTTGTAATAAATGAACAGTGCTGTGTCCTTACTTAAATAAACAGACTTCTCATTTGACTAAATCTAGTTTATGTCATTGTTTAATTTCTATCTCTATGCTTACAACTACCAAATTTATATCTTCAAATAGAATCTCTTCCCTGAAATCCATGGTTGAATATCAACTTCCAAGTTAATATCTCCATGAGGATGTATATTAAGTATTCAAAATTGACTTATTTGAAGTTTAAAGGTTGATTAGGCTCTCCAAGATATTTTCCTGCTCAATCTTCATCCTATCAATAAATGATGCCTTTATTCAACCAAAGCTTTAGTAGCATCCCTGACTCCACTGTTCTCTCAAAGAATGCATTGTTCAGCATTTGCTCATTGTCTTCAGGATTTTGCTACTTTTGCTATTTTCCATACTTGATGGTTCAAGTCATCATACTTAGTCACCTGTACTTTTGTAATATCTATCTAAATGGTCTTACTGTGCCCATCTTTGTACCATAAAGCACATGGAATAATCCATTTAAAGTATGTTAGATTTTATTACGGTTCTATTCAATTTTACAAAAACCTGAGTTGAATGGAAAGCTTTTAAAACTAAACTCAAGGCCCAACTCCACCTGGCCTCCATTATTGTATGCTCCTCAATTCCTATTACATCACTGGGCTCTTTCATTGTATTACAGCTATATTTTGCTGAGGTTTCTTCTATTTTACGGCTTTAGCCAGTTCATTTGCTTTGAGCAGTCTGCTTCTAGAAATGATAGAGAGACTTCATCCCTGAACCAGTTACTATCTTGTCCTTTTACCCTACTTTTTAAATTTTTCTTCAGATAGCAAGGCACCATCTAACTATATATATGTAATTATGTGTATCTATTTCTGTCTATCTACTACTAGAAAAAGAATTGATGCATGCAAACTCCAGCGTTGATGAAGAATGTTGAATATACCATAGACTCCCAATAGAATGAATGTTTACTCATTCAGTCGTAGAAGAAATACAACCAAAATGTACCTTAGAAATTAGGATGGTGTCTTAGTCATCTAATGCTGCTATATCAGAAATACCACAGGAGGATGGCTTTAACAAAGAAAAATTTATTCTCTCACTGTCTAGTAGGCTACAAGTCCAAATTCAGTCGTCAGCTCCAGGGGAAGGCTTTCTCTCTCTGTCTGCTCTGGAGGAATGCCCTTGTCATCAATCTTCCCTTGGTCTGGGAGCATCTCAGTGCAGGAATCTCAGACCCAAAGGACATGCTCTGCTCCAGCACTCCTTTCTTGGTGGTATGAGGCCCCCATGTCTCTCTTCTCACTTCTCTCTTTTGTATCTCAAAAGAGATTCACTTAAGACACTACCTGATCTTATACATTTCATCAACATAACTTCTGCTAATCCATATTATTACATCATAGTGATAGGGTGTACAACACTTAGCGAAACCACATCAGATCGTAAAATGATAGGCAATCATAGAATCACACAAGGTAATCATGACCTAGGCAAGTTGACAGATATTTTGGGGGAGGGACACAATTCAATCCATGACAGATGGTGAGACTTCAAATTGCTTACTTTGAACATGTCATCAGGAAAAACCAATTGCTAGAAAAAGGTACCATGTTTGGTAAAGTAGAGAGCCAACCAAAATGGGGGAAACCCTCAGTGAGACGGATTAACCCAATAGCTGCAACAATGGACTCAAAATACCAAAGATCATGAAGATGTTACAGGACATGGCAATCTTTCATTTTATGATGCATAAAGTCACCATAACTCGGAACCAACTTGATGGCAGCTAACAACAACTAGAATGCATATACTTTGACATCCTGCTTTGGTATCTGAAAAAAATATTTGTGTTCAGAAAGTATTTCTTGGATGAGTGAATGCAACTTGTGTAGATTAGATTATTAGTCACCAAATATTGACATTATTCCCCTGCTTGCCCCCACCCCCCCAGACCTACACTGTCTCCATGGGAGGAGTATATTTCCTGACCCATTGACACTAGTCTTGGCCATGTTACTTGGTTAATGGAATGTGGATATGAGTGTGAGTGTGGTGTTTCCCAGCCTAGTCTGTAAGAGACTTCTCCTCTGAAAGCTTGAAGTTCTACCATGAGATGAACTTGCCTCAAGTGTCTGCTGTCCCTTCAACTTGTCCAAGGAAATTAAGAGATGCATGGAAACAACCTGAACTCAAAACCTAGCTGATCTGTAGAGTTGCATGAAAAACTTTTTATTACGTGTCACTAAGATTTTGTGGTTGTCTTTTATGCATCATTATTGTAGTAAAATTCTGACTAATATCCCAACCCAGTGCCTTCGAGTCGATTCCATGACTAATATAGGAACATGATATGGAAGCCAAATACAGACCTAATGGTATATGAAGTATATGATTAATTCACTATACCTAGAAACAAGGGAGAGGGTTATCCTTGGTGCATCCTGAGTAGCGGGGTATTTCTCATCTCTTTCACGTCAGGATTTGCCATATGACTTGCTGGGCAAATGGAATATGAATGAAGTGAAAGATTCCACATTCAAACAGAAGAATTAAGTGCCATTTACCTGGTTCCATCCATATTCCTATGCATTTGCCATGATAGTGGCTAACATAAGAGCTGCTAACCAGAAATGAAATTAGAAAAGATGATAATACAGAGCAGATTTGCACTTGACTCACACCCAAGAGGTATTATAAATGAGAAATATCCCCACATTTTAAGTCAATGAAACTTGTGGATTGTCAATCAACTAGGATAGAGTTCAAGCCCAGTTCTAAGGATATAACCTAACCATTTCACCAATAACAGTAATCCCATTTGTCGTGATTATTTCTGGAGCATGAATTAAACCAGATGTTGTCTAATTAGGTCAATTGTTTATTTATTCTAGAAGGGGTTCATGCACCTGTAATTATTATACAAGTTTGAACTCAGGTTTTTTTTTTTTTTTAACCCAGTTAACACAAATTTTAACTGATTTAGTGATAATGCAAAAAAAGTGCTTTTGCTGATGATAATGGTGATGATACACACCCGTCCCAACCCATATGTATTTTATATAATTAATACTGACAGAAGCTTGGGTGAAACTTTGACTTGCTCTACAAACATGACTAGAAACCAGTGAGATATCACAGGTGTCTCCTATGAACAATAGGCATATTGGTTTTTACAGAGCCTAAACCAAAGATGTCTCTATAATAGCTGACTTGAATATCATATTTTTAATACCATTAGGTGACCATTAATATATATATATTTTTATTAACTTTTATTGAGCTTCAAGTGAACGTTTACAATCAAGTCAGTCTGTCACATATAAGTTTACATACATCTTACTCCGTACTCCCACTTGCTCTCCCCCTAATGAGTCAGTCCTTCCAGTCTCTCCTTTCGTGACAATTTTGCCAGCTTCCCTCTCTCTCTATCCTCCCATCTCCCCTCCAGACATGAGATGCCAACACAATCTCAAGTGTCCACCTGATATAATTAGCTCACTCTTCATCAGCATCTCTCTCCCCCTCACTGTCCAGTTCCTTTCATGTCTGATGAGTTGTCTTCGGGGATGGTTCCTGTCCTGTGCCAACAGAAGGTCTGGGGACCATGGCCGCCAGGATTCCTCTAGTCTCAGTCAGACCATTAAGTATGGTCTTTTTATGAGAATTTGGGGTCTGCATCCCACTGATCTCCTGCTCCCTCAGGGGTTCTCTGTTGTGCTCCCTGTCAGGGCAGTCATCTATTGTGGCCGGGCACCAACTAATTCTTCTGGTCTCAGGATGATGTAGGTCTCTAGTTCATGTGGCCCTTTCTGTCTCTTGGGCTCTTAGTTGTCGTGTGACCTTGGTGTTCTTCATTCTCCTTTGCTCCAGGTGGGTTGAGACCAATTGATGCATCTTAGATGGCTGCTTGTTAGCATTTAAGTCCCCAGACGCCACATTTCAAAGTGGGATGGAGAATGTTTTCATAATAGAATTATTTTGCCTATTGACTTAGAAGTCCCCTTAAACCATGGTCCCCAAGCCCCCGCCCTTGCTCTGCTGACCTTTGAAGCATTCATTTTATCCCAGAAACTTCTTTGCTTTTGGTCCAGTCCAATTGAGCTGACCTTGCATGTATTGAGTGTTGTCATTCCCTTCACCTAAAGCAGTTCTTAACTACTAATTAATCAGTAAAAAAAACCTCTCCCTCCCTCCCTCCCCCCCCCGTGAAATATTTCATAGTTTGGAGGAATCTGGAGGGCATTATGTTGAGTGAAATTAGTCAGTTGCAAAAGGACAAATATTGTATGAGACCACTATTATAAGAACTCAAGAAATAGTTTAAACAGGGAAGAAAGTATTCTTTGATGGTTATGAGGGTGGGGAGAAAGGGAGGGAGAAGGATATTCGCAAATTTAGATAGTAGACAAGAACTATTTTAGGTGAAGGGAAAGACAACATACAATAAAGGAGAGGTCAGCATAAATGGACTAAATGAAAGGCAGTTTCCTGAATAAACCAAATGCTCCAAAGGCCAGAGTAGCAGGGGCAGCAGTTGGGGGACCATGTTTTCAGAGGACATCTAGGTCAACTGACATAATAAAATCTATTAAGAAAACATTCTGCATCCCACTTTGGTGAGTGGCGTCTGCAGTCTTAAAAACACTATCAAGCGGCCATCTAAGATGCATCAATTGGTCTCAACCCACCTGGAACAAAGGAGAATGAAGAACACCAAAGATACAAGGTAATTATGAGTCCAAAAGGCAGAAATGGCCACGTAAATGCAAGACTACATCAGCCTGAGACCGGAAGAACTAGATGGTGCCCATCTACAACCGAAGACTGCCCCGACAGGGAATGAAACAGAGTATCCCTGACGGAGCACGAGAGCAGTGAGATGCAGACCTCAAAGTCCCATAAAAAAATCAGACTTAATGATCTGACTGAGACTAGAGGAACCCTGGAGGTCATGGTCCCCAGACCTTCTGTTGGCCCAAGACTGGAACCATTCCCAAAGCCAACTCTTCAGACAGGGATTGGACTGGATTATAGGATAGAAAAAATAGTGGTGAGGAGTGAGCTTCTGGTCTCAAGTGGACACATGAGACTATGTGGGCAGCTCCCGTTTGGAGGGGAGATGAGAAGGCAGAGGGGGACAGAAAGTGGCTGACTGGACACGGGGAATACAGCATTGAGAGGAGTGTGCTGTCTCATTGGTGGGAGAGGAACTAGGAGTACATAGCAAGCTGTATACAAATTTTTGTATGAGAGACTGACTTGATTTGTAAAGTTTCACTTAAAGCACACACACAAAAGATGGAAAGAATACACAGAGTCACAGTACCAAAAGAAATGGTCAACTTTCAGTCGTTTCATGAGGTGGCACATGATGAAGAACTGGTAGTAGTGAAGCAAGAAGTCCAAGCTACACTGAAGACACTGGCGAAAAACAAGGCTCCAGGAGCTGACAGAATACCCACTGAGTTGGTTCAACAAACAGATGCAGCACTGTAGATGCTCACTCCACTATGCAAAGAAATTTGGAAGCTAGCTACCTGGCCAACAGACTGCAGGAGACGCACGTTTGTGTCCATTCCAAAGAAAAGCGATCCAACAGAATGTGGAAGTTATCAAATGTAAATCATAGTATTAGTAAATATGGTAAACAAACAAACAAAGAAACTCTATCTATTCTACACTGAATATGACATGCTATCCCCAGGAGATCTAGTGAGTTTATGATGTTGTTGTTAGGTGCTGTTGGGCCGTTCCAACACATAGCGACCCTGTGTACAACAGAACGAAACAGTGCCCAGCCCTGGGCCTTTCTCATTGCTATGTCTGAGCCCACTGTTGCAGCCACCGTCTCAATCTGTCTCATTGAGGATCTTTGTCTTTTTCACTGACCCTCTACTTTACCAAGCACGATGTCTTTTTCCAGGGACTGATTCCTCCTGATAATATGTCCAGAGTACGTGAGACCAAGTCTTGCCACCCACCTTTCTAAGGAGCATTCTGGCTGTACTTCTTCCCAGACAGGTGTGTTCATTCTTCTAGCAGTCCATGGTATATTCATTATTCTTCACCAACAACATAATTCAAGTTTCAGTTCTTTTGTCTTCCTTATTCATTGTCCAGCTTTAGCATGCATATGAGGCGATTGAAAATATCATGGCTTGGTTCAGGCACACCTTAGTCCTCAAAGTGACATCTTCAATTTTTAACACTTTAAAGAGGTCTTTTGTAGCAGATTTGTCCAATAAAATATGTCATTTGATTTCTTGATGGCTGCTTCCATGGGTGTTGATTGTGGATCCAAGTAAAATGAAATCCTTGACAACTTCAGTATTTTCTCTGTTTATTGTTCCAGTTGTGAGGACTTTTGTTTTCTTTATGTTGAAGTGTAATCCATACTGAAGGCTGAAGTCTTTGATCCTCATCAGCAAGCGCTTCAAGTCTTCTTCATTTTCAGTAAGCAAGGTTGTGTCATCTGCATGTCTAGGCTGTTAATGAGTCTTCCTCTAATCCTGATGCCCCTTCTTTTCATATAATACAGCTTCTTGGACTGTATGGATTATATGTTTTTTTAAAGACACTGAGTTTTTGGTAATTTACTATGGCAGCCCTAGAAAATGAATACAGAGCCCTTCACCAAGGACAAGTCAAGTTAGCACCAAAAATGCTCCTGTAAGGGTAGCCACGTAACATGAGACATGGCAGTTTTAAAAAGTATGAAGTAAAACTCTCAGCTTTGACAGACAAAGAGCTCCTCTAAGACTAAATTCACTGCTGTTGAGTCGATTCTATCTCATAGCGACCCTAAAGGACAGAGTAGAATTGACCCACAGGGCTTCCAAGGAGTGGCTGGTAGATTCGAACTGCCTGAATAAGTATTGTGAAAAAATACAACCCTGACACACAACTTTTCTGAGCTTAGTATTAAAACAAAACAAAGTCGCTATCGAGTGGATTCTGACTCATAGGGACCCTATAGGACAGAGTAGAGCTTCCCCACAGGGTTTCCAAGGAGCGACTGGTAGATTCAAACTGCAGACCTTTTGGTAGCACCCAAATGCATAATCATCGCACCACCAGTGGCTTTCAAATCAGCTATAGGCTGATGATCTCCAAATTCTTAGAACCTGGAAAACTACTCTACCTCAGAGTGGTATCCACAGCTGGGAACTGTTCTCCACACTTGGATGACCTCAGACATCCAAATCTAACATGTCCAGAAAAAATCTTTTGGTCATTTTCTCAAGTTTGTTCCTCCATGGTTTTCCACATGGTAGAGAATGGCTCTGGTGACCATGCTCTCATGGTAGCCTGAATTCTAGAAGTCACCTTTGATTCTCCATTCCCCTCATCCCATACGTCTGATCCACCAGCAATTCTTGGCAGCTCAAGCTCCAAAGTACACCTCAAGCCTGCCCACCGTTCCCACCTGCACTACCACCATCACTCCTCACCCTGACCACTGCAGAAGCATCCTGACTGGTCCTCTGTATTTGCTGTCTTCAAGTTATCCTGGGCTACAGTTAATTCCTGGGACACATTCTTTCTCAAGACCATTGAACAATAGAAGGAGAAGGGCATTTAGTTGTATGCTACCTCCTCTGCTTGAGCTTCATGCCCCTCAGAAATCACTTTTCACTGTCCACTCTATAATGTCTCTATTCCAATTTCCTGTCTTTGGCCGCACTGCTTTGATAGCGTGCATGCATGTGTGCTTCAGGGGTCATGTAGACAGCTGCTTGGAGGAATTTTTCTTAGTACAATCATGGTTGTGTGCCATCAAGAGATTCTGACTCATATCAACCCTGTACGACAGCTTAGAACTGCCTCACAAGGTTTCCTAGGTTGCAGTCTTTATGGCGCAGCCCTGCTGGCACCGTGGTTAAGAGCTCGGCTGCTAACCAAAGGGTGGACAGTTCGAATCCACCAGTTGGTTATTTGCAGAAAGACATGGCAGTCTGCTTCTGTAAAGACTTACAGTCTTAGAAACCCTATGGGGCAGTTCTGCTCTGCCCTATAGGGTCACTATGAGTTGGAATTGATTCAACAGCAACTGGTTTGGATTTTGTTTGGTTAGAATCTTTATGGGAGCCCATCTCCAGATCTTTTCAACCTCTGAGCTGGTGGGTTACAACGGCCCACCTTTCAGTTAGCCAAGCACTTAACCGTTGCACCTCCAATACTTAACTCTGCGCGGGAGAGGGCCCTCTCCTGACGTCTCCCGTCTCCTCACCCCGCACACCTTGGCGTTGTCCTTGCTTCTAGACCCCACCCTCCCCTCTGGAGGCCCAACCCCCCCACGCCCGCCCCACACCCAGGCCGCTGGGCGGGGCCAGCAGCCATGTTCCTCGCCGTCCAGCCAGTTACTCACAGAAGCGCTGGGACGGGCGGTGAGGGGCCCCGGCCCGATGGCGCGCCTTACAGCGGACGGTGTTCGTGCTGCTTTCTGTGCCGTGGTTTCTGAAAGGTAGGAAACTCCGGCAGCTGGGTGGAGGGACCCGCTCCCAGACTGAACAAGCCCGGCCCCTCGAAGGTGTGGAGGGAAGGCGCCAGGAGGGCGGGTCCCAGTGCCAGCATCCCGTGGGCTCCAGAGGTTGGGGAGTCCGGACGTTGGGTTAGCAGCTCGCATCGCCCCCTCCGGCGTACCCCGTCCCGAGTGATCCCCAGGGGCGGATGCGGCGCGGGGGCGGGCGGACGCAGCCACTCTAGGGGCTGCGAGAGGGAGAGAGGGAGCCTCTGGCCCGGGAGACTCAGCTGGTCTGGGAATTTACATCCCCATGGATTTGCGGGGGGGGGGGGTCCAGCCGCGGGATCCAGCTGCGGAGTGTCCTCGGGCCTGGGGGCTTGAAGGGCTTGGGGAGAAAGGCTGTGTCCAGGGCTGCGCCAAGGTCCCTACTCTGCCCGGGGCGGGTTTGCGGGCCAAGCTGGGGGATGGGCGCCTGCCCCCCCCGCCCCCCACCTGCTCCCTGTGCCAGGGGGGAAACCAAGGCCCAGAGTTCGCCCGGGGGGGGGTGAGATTCCAGACTGAGGGCGGGGCACTCGCCCCCATTCGTCCTCCCACCCCCACCAGACTCCGTAGGGTGCCAGGGACAGGGGAGAGAGGGATCCCCCGCCCAAGGCCATGCTGCCCCTTATTGTTTTGGGCGCTGTGCCTGGGAGGCTGAGGCACCCCGCGCCCGCGCCCGCGCCGGCTGGTCTACTCTCGGGGCTGGGGCGTCGGCGCGGCCCCGGCCCCACCTGGAAAGGAAGGGGTCCTCGGAATCTGTGGAGCAGCGTGGGGATCCTACTCCTTGTGGAAGCAGCAGCGATTCAGTGTCTGTTAACAGTGTGGATGCCGGGTCCCGCTCCCCCTCTGGGAGGCGGGGGTGGGGGTAGCAGGAAGGGGTCCTGAGCAACCATGTTGTTTGTTAACTTAAACATTTGTGCGGCGCTGTGTACCGGTCGCTGTGGACGCGATCTCTGGTGCTGAGGGGATTTGAGGGTTCCTCACACTGGCGGGATTTGGAGCCTCTACCCTGGTGGCAGTGGGTTCAGTGGGTTACCCTGGTGGCGTAGTGGTTAAGTGCTAAGGCTGCTAGCCAAAAGATTGGCCATTTGAATCCACCAGGCGCTCCTTGGAAACTCTGTGGGGCAGTTCTACTCTGTCCTATAGGGTCGCTGTGAGTCAGAATTGACTCCACGGCAGCGTGTTTTTTTTTTTTTTTTTTTTTAGGTTGGAGGAGATTAGGTGTCTCTCGGGCTGACATTTGAAGGTCTGGAGCTGGCCGTTTATGAGGGTTTATAAGGGTTTATAAGGGTTTTAAGCGCTCCGGCCATGGGCGTCAACCCGATCTTCCAGCCCCTGCGGACGGACTGCCCCCCCCCGCCCCGGGGGGATTGGCTGCTCTGGGACCCTGAGCCCAGAGGGCAGTGAGAAGCTGACAAACGTGAGTGATGTCCTGCAGGCTCCAGTCGGCGGGGCAGCCCTGCTCACATGGTCTCAATACGGGCAGTCGGCTTCATGCTTGGGGGGTGGTTTCCGGATGTTCACTCGTGTCCCCCCACCCCGTGCAGGGCGACAACTCTCCTCTGGGCGGGGACCTAGTAGAGGCCTGCAGGGCATCAGGGTGTGGAGGGGCAGAGCTTGGGCGGGGAGGGCGCGGCCCTGCAGGTTCCTGTACGTGACCACGGCAGGGGGGTGCAGGTCGTGAAGGCTGGGCCTGGTAAAGGGCCCACTAGGTCTCGCAGAAGGAGTGGGTTAGGATAATAACAGCATTAATGGGAGTATTGAGAGAGCGCCCTGGGGCGTTGGGTCCCTCGGGAAGAAAAGCTTCTGCTGTCGCCACTGGAGCGGTACCCAGGTCGTCCCGGCTTAGGTCCAGGAGGTTCCCATGCTCGGAGGGCCTGGTGGGCAGAACAGAACCGGCGGTGCGCACGCCCTCTCGCGGCCTTGCACCGAATCGCTGAAGTTCAGTGACAGGCGATTCTAAGCCATGGTTTTGGAACTGAATAGTGAAGCAGAGCAAAGAAATGATGCAGTGCCTTGATGGGACCGGTGGAGACAACAAGAAGCAAAGCACAGCTCAAACTTCAAAATTCCACTGAGTGTTAGTACGATTTGGAGGTAGAAAATAGACGGAGAGTCGAGAGGCCCAGAGATGCAGAAGGGTTGGAGGATTAGGGTTAGGGGTTAGGGTTTGGTGCTAGGGGTCCAGGTTTGGGGGTTAGAGGTTTGGGAGTCAGGTTTAGGGGTATAGGTTTTAGGTGGTTGGGGGTTGGGGTTAGGGCTGGGGTTACTAGGCTCGGGCACAAGTGGTTTAGGGTTAGGGTTAGAGTGAGGCTGAGGTTGATTCCCAGTCTTGTGTACCGTCTCTTCCTTCACCAGAGTTACCACATATGTGTCGTTTGGTTGGAAACCCTGATGGCGTAGTGGTTAAGAGCCACCGGTGCTAACCAAAGGTCTGCAGTTCAAATCCACCAGGCGCTCCATGGAAACTCTATGGGGCAGTTCTAATCTGTCCTATAGGGTCGCTATGAGCTGGAATCAACTCGACGGCAGTGGGTTTGGTTTTTTTGGTTATTGTTTAGTTGGCTTTTCTCTACCCACTCTTCGTCTCCCTGGTGAACATCAAAGATTGTTTCTGTGCGTAAATGTTTTCATGATAGTGGTCACGTACTGTATATGTCGTTTTGTGATTGACTTAGTATGATGCGCTCCAGATTCATCCATGGTGTGAGATGTTTCGGAGATTCATCATTGGTCTTTATTGTCGTGTAGTGTTCCACTGTGTGTATGTACCGTAGTTTGTTTATCCGTTCCTCTGTGGATGAGCACTTAGGTTGTTCCCATCTTTTTGCTACTGTGAATAATGTTGCAGTGAACACGGGTGTGCATGTGTCTATTCCTGTGACTGCTCATGGAAACCCTGGTGGCTAGTGGTTAAGTGCTATGGCTGCTAACAAAAAGGGTTAGGGTTTGGGCTTAGGGATGTTAGGGTTAGGGTTGTTAGAGTTAGAGTCCTTAGGGTTTGGGTTAGGGGTTGGGGTTTGGGGGTTAGAGTTTAGGGTTGGGTTTTTTGGTTAGGGTTTTTGGGTTGGGGTTAGGTGTTAGGTTTAGGGTTTGAGGTTAGAGTTTGGAGTTACAGGTTAGGTGTTAGGGGTTGCAGTTTGGGGTTTAGGGTTTTGGGGGTTTAAGGTTTTGTGGTTTAGTCATTAGGGTTTGGGTTAGGCTTTAGGGATTTAGGTTTAGGCTTGGGGTTGGGTTTGTTTGGGATTTGTGGGTTGGGGTTAGAGGGTGGGTGTTAGAGGGTTGGGGTTTAGAGTTTGGGGGTTAGAGATTGAGGGAGTCAGGGTGAGGGGTTAGAGGGTGAGGGGGTTAGAGGTTGAGAAGATTATAGAGTGAGGGAGTGAGAAGGTGAGGGTGTGAGGGGGTGAAGGTTAGGGTTTAGGGTTAGAGGGTTTAGGCTTAGGGTTCAGAGGCTTAGGGTTGGGGGTTAGGGTTTGGGGGTTCAGAGGTTGGGGTTGGTGTTGTGGTTAGGGTTAGAGGGTTAGGGTTAGAGGGTTAGGGGTATAGTTTAGAGATTTAGGGTTACTTGGTAGGGCTAGGGTTTAGGGGTTCAGGTTTAGGGGTTTGGGATGGGTTTGGGGTAAGGTTTTAGGGTTTAGGGTTAGAGGGTTAGGTTTAGGGCTTAGGGCTTAGAGTCTAGGGTTTTAGGACTTAGGGTTTAGGGCTTAGGGCTTAGAGCCTAGGGTTTAGGCCTTAGGGTTTAGGGTTTAAGGCTTAGAGTGAGGGTTAGGGCTGGGGGCTGGGGTTAGGGTGTAGGTTTTAGGGTTTAGAGTTAGGGTATTAGGGTTAGAGGGTTAGATGACTTAGGCTTTAAGTTAGGGTTTAGGGGTTAGTGGTTGGGGTCAAGGGTGTTAGTGTTTAGGGTTTTGGCATTTAGGATGTTAGGGTTAAATGTGTTAGGGCTAAGGGTGTTAGGGTTTCACGTGTTAGGGTTTTAAGTGTTATGGTTTAGGGTTTAGGGTTGTGTTAGGGTTAGGCTTAGGCTCATTCTTAGGTTTAGGGCTAGGGATTTGAGGTTTAGTGTTTGGGGTTGGGTTTGGGGGTTGGGGTTAGAGGGTTAGGGTTAGAGGGTTAGAGTCAGAGGGTTAGGGTTTTGGGTTAGGGTTTCAGGTTAGCATTAGAGGGTTAGGGTTCGAGGGTTAGGGCTAGAGTAGTTAGGGTTAGGGTCGTTAGGGTTAGGGTTGTTAGGGTTAGGGTGGTTAGGGTTTAGGGTTAGGTGTTAGGGTTTAGGGCTTACGGTTAGGTTTTGGGTTTGGGCTTTGGGGCTTGAAGTTTGGGTTTAGGGTTTTGGGCTTAGAGTATAGGGTTTAGTGTGTATGGTTTTTGTGTGTAGTGTTTTGGGGTGTAGGTGTTTAGATTGTAGGGTTTAGGGTATATGGTTACGGTTTGGGTTAGGGCTAGAGTTCAGGGTCTTGGTGGTTAGGACCTAAGGGCTTTGGGTCTTAGGGGCTTTGGGGCTCAGGGCTTAGGGGCTAGAGTTAGAGGGCTAAGGCCAGAGGGCCAGAGGGCCAGGGTTATGGTTTGGTTCCTGGCTGGCAATTTTTTTCCTTCAATATTTTATGTAAGTCATCCCATTGCCTTCTTGCCTCCATGATTTCTGCTGAGTAGTCCAAGTTTATTATTATTTACTTTCCTTTGTTGGTGACTTCTTTTATCCCTAGCCTCTCTTAAAATTCTCTTTATATTTGATTTTGGCAAGTTTGATTGTTATATGTCTTGGTCACTTTCTTTTGAGATCTACCGTATGTGGAATTCGATGAGCATCTTTCATGATATCAGGGAAGTTTTCTGCCAACAAATCTTCAACAGTTCCCTCTGTATTTTCTGTTAGCCCTCCCTGTTCTGGTACTCCAATCACTCATAGTTATTTCTCTTGATAAAGTCCCACATGATTCTTTGGATTTCTTCATTTTTTAATTTCTTTTATCTGGTTTCTCTTCAAATATATTGGTCCCAAGTGTTTTATCTTCAATCTCAGTTATTCTGCCTTCCAGTTCTTCAATTGTGCTCTTCTTACTTTCTGTTGAGTTTTCTATCTCTGTAATTTTATTGTTTATCTTCTGAATCTCTGATTGCAGTCTCTGTATGGTTTCTTGCAGCCTATTAAATTTTTAATTATATTCTTGAGTAACCTTTTTAATTTCTTCAGCTGCTTTATCTGTGTGTTCCATGGCTTGTTCTGCATTTTGCCTCATTTCCTTCCTGATGTCTTTAAGAGTTCTGTATATTAATCTTTTGTATTCTGCATCTGGTAATTCCAGGATTGCACCTTCATCCAGAAGATTCCTTGAGTCTTTGTTCTGAGAGCTTGTTGAAGCAATCATGGGTCAGCTTTTTTTTTATTTCAATATTTTTTGTTGTGTTTTACGTGAAAGTTTACAAATCAAGCCAGTCTCTCACATGAAAACTTATACACAACTTCTTACATATTCCCAATTACTTTCCCCCCAATGGGAGAGCCCACTCCCTCCTTCCACTCTTTCTTTTTGTGACCATTTTGCCAGTTTCTAAGCCCCTCTATCCACCCATCTCCCTTCCAGGCAGGAGATACCAACATTGTCTCAAGTGTCCACCCAAACCAAGTAGCTCACGCCTCACCAGCATCCCTCTCCAACCCATTGTCTAGTCCAATCCATGTCTGATGAACTGGCTTTGGGGATGGTTCCCGTAGTGGGTAAACGGAAGGTGTGGGGGCCATGATCACTAGAGTCCTTCCAGTCTCAGTCAGACCATTAAGTCTGGTCTTTTTATGAGAATTTGGGGTCTGCATCCCACTGTTCTCCTGCTCCCTCAAGGGATCTCTGTTATGTTCCCTGTCAGGGCAGTCATTGGTTGTGGCCCGGCACTATCTAGTTCTTCTGGTCTCAGGATGATGTAGTCTCTAGTTCATGTAGTCCTTTCTGTCTCTTGGGCTCGTTATTATCTTATGTTCTTGGTGTTCTGCATTCTCCCTTGATCCAGGTGGGTTGAGAATCATTGATGCATCTGAGATGGCCGCTTGTTAGCATTTAAGACCCGAGACGCCACATTTCAAAGTGGGATGCAGAATGTTTTCTTAGTAGATTTTATTATGCCTGTTGACTTAGATATCCCCTGAAAACATGGTTCCCAAACATGTGCCCCTGCTTTGCGGACCTTGAAGCGTTCAGTTTATTTAGGAAACTGCTTTGGTTTAGTCCAGTTGTGCTGACCTCCACTGTGTTGAGTGTTGTCCTTCCATTCACCCATAGTAGTTCTTGTCTATCTCTTTAGTAAATACCCCTCTCCTACCCCCCCTCCCTCCCCCCTCTCATAACAACAAAGGAATATGTTCTTCTCAGTTTAAACTATTTCTCAAGATCTTATAATAGTGGTCTTATACACTATTTGACCTTTTGCAACTAATTTCACTCAGCATAATGCCTTCCAGGTTTCTCCATGTTATGAAGTAGTTCACAGATTCGTCACTGTTCTTTATCGATGTGTAGTATTCCATTGTGTGAATATACCATAATTTATTTATCCATTCATCCATTGATGGGCACCTTGGTTGGTTCCATCTTTTTGCTGTTGTAAACAGTGCTGCAGTAAACATAGATGTGCATATATCTATTTGTGTAAAGGCTCTTATTTCTCTAGGATATATTCCGAGGAGTGGGATTGCTGGGTTGTATGGTAGTTCTATTTCTAGCTTTTTAAGGAAGCGGCAAATTGATTTCCAAAGTGGTTGTATACCATTTTACATTCCCACCAGCAGAGTATAAGTGTTCCAGTCTCTCCACAGCCTCTCCAACATTTATTATTTTCTGTGTTTTGGATTAATGCCAGCCTTGTTGGAGTGAGATGGAATCTCATTGTAGTTTTGATTTGCATTTCTCTAATGGCTAATGATCAAGAGCATTTCCTCATGTATCTGTTAGCTGCCTGAATGTCTTCTTTAGTGAAGTGCCTGTTCATATCCTTTGCCCATTTTTTAATTGGGTTGTTTGTCTTTTTGTGGTTGAGTTTTAGCAGAGTCATGTAGATTTTAGAGATCAGGTGCCGGGCGGAGATGTCTTAGCTGAAAACTTTTTCCCAGTCTGTAGGTGGTCTTTTTACTCTTTTGGTGAAGTCTTTAGATGAGCATAGGTGTTTGATTTTTAGAAGCTCCCAGTTATCTGGTTTCTCTTCGTCATTTTTAGTAATGTTTTGTATTCTGTTTATGCCATGTATTAGGTCTCCTAATGTTGTCCCTATTTTTTCTTCCATGATCTTTATCGTTTTAGATTTTATGTTTAGGTCTTTGATCCATTTGGAGTTAGTTTTTGTGCATGGTGTGTGGTATGGGTCCTGTTTCATTTTTTGCAGATGGATATACAGGTACGCCAGCACCTTTTGTTAAAAAGACTATCTTCTCCCCAATTAACTGACACTGGGCCTTTGTCAAATATCAGCTGCTCATATGTGGATGGATTTATATCTGGATTCTCAATTCTGTTCCATTGGTCTATGTGTCTGTTGTTGTACCAGTATCAGGCTGTTTTGACTACTGTGGCGGTATAATTGGTTCTAATATCAGGCAGAGTGAGTCCTCTCACTTTGTTCTTTTTTAGTAATGCTTTACTTATCCACGACTTTTTTCCCTTCCATATGAAGTTGGTGATTTGTTTCTCCATCTTTTTAAAAAATGTCATTGGAATTTGGATCGGAAGTGCATTGTATCTATAGATGGCTTTTAGTAGAATGGACAATTTTACAATGTTGTCTTCCTATCCATGAGCAAGGTATGTTTTTCCAATTACGTAGGTTCCTTTTGTTTTTTTGCAGTAGTACCTTGTAGTTTTCTTGGTATAGCGGTTTTAGTTTTTGGTGAGGTTTATTCCTAAGTATTTTATCTTCTTGGGGGCTGCTCTGAATGGTATTCATTTGATGATTTCCTCTTCAATGTTCTTTTTGTTGATATAGAGGAATCAACTGATTTTGTACGTTTATACTGTAACCTGAAACTCTGCTGAACCCTTCTATTTTAATAATTTTCTTGAGGATTCCTTAGGATTTTCTGTGTATAAGATAATGTCGTTGGAAAATAGAAATAATTTTACTTTTTCCTTACCAATCTGGATGCCCTTTATTTCTTTGTCTAGCCCAGTTGCTCTGGCTAGGACCTCTAGCACAAGGTTGAATAAGAGCTGTGATAAAGGGGATTCTGGTCTGTTTCCCCTTCTCAAGGGAAATGCTTTCAGGCTCTCTCCATTTAGGATGATGTTGGGTATTGGCTTTGTACTAATACCCTTTATTATGTTGAGGAATTTTCCTTCTATTCCTATTTTGCTGAGAGTTTTTATCATGAGTGGGTGTTGGACTTTGTCAAATGCCTTTTCTGTATCAATTGATAAAATTATTTGGTTCTTGTCTTTTTTATGTGGTGGATTACATTAATTGTTTTTCTAATATTGAATCAACCTTGCATACCTGGTATAAATCCCACTTGATAATGGTGGATTATTTTTTTGATACGTTGTTGAATTCTATTGGCTAGAATTTTGTTGAGGATTTTTGCATCTATGTTCATGAGGGATATAGGTCTGTAATTTTCTTTTTTTGTGTTGTCTTTAGCTGGTTTTGGTATCAGGGTTATGCTGGCTTCAGAGAAGGAGTTAGGTAGTATTCCGTCCTTTTCCATGCTTTGAAATACCTTCGGTAGTAGTGGTAAGTCTTCCCTGAAAGTTTGGTAGAACTTTGCAGTGAAGCCGTCAGGTCCAGGGCTTTTTTTTGTTGGGAGTGTTTTGATTACATTTTCAATCTCTTTTTTTGTTATCGGTCTATTTAGTTGTTCTACTTCAGTGTGTGTTAGTTTAGGTAGGCAGTGTGTTTCTAGGAATTCATCCATTTTTTCTAGGTTTTCAAATTTGTTAGAGTACAATTTTTTGTAGTAATTTGATATGATTGTTTTAATTTCAGTTGCATGTGTTGTGATATGGCCCATCCCATTTCTTATTCGGGTTATTGGTTTCTTTTCCTGTATTTCTTTAGTCAGTCTGGCCAGTGTTTTATCAATTTTGTTAATTTTTTTCAAAGAAGCAGTTTTTGGCCTTGTTAACTCTTTCAATTGTTTTTCTGTTCTCTAATTCATTTAATTTTGCTGTACTTTTTATTTTTTGCTTTCTTCTGGTGCCTGACAGTTTCTTTTGTTGCTCTCTTTCTCTTTGTTCAAGTTGTAGGAACGGTTCTTTCATTTTGGCTCTTCTTTAATATGTGTGCCTTTATTGATATAAATTGACCTCTGAGCACTGCTTTCACCGTGTCCCAAAGGTTTTCATAGGAAGCGTTTTCAGTCTCGTTGAATTCTGTGAATTTCTTTATTCCCTCCTTAAGGTCTTCCATAACCCAGTCTTTTTTGAGCAGGGTATTGTGCAGTTTCCAAGCATTTGATTTCTTTTCCCTGGTTTTTCTGTTATTGATTTTTACTTTTACGGTCTTTTGTTCAGAGAAGATGTTTTGTAATATTTCAGTGTTTTGCATTCTGCAAAGGCTTGTTTTATGACCTAATATGTGATCTATTCTAGAGAATGTTTCATGTGCACTAAAAAAAAAATTATACTTTGCAGCTGTTGGGTGGAGTGTTCTGTATAAGTCTATGAAGTGAAGTTGTTTAATTGTAACAATTAGATCTTCTGTGTCTCTATTGAGCTTCTGACTGCATTTCCTACCCTTCACCGAGAGTGTTGTGTTGAAGTCTCCTACCATAATTGTGGAGGTGTCTATCTCACTTTTTAATTCTGTGAACGTTTGTTTTATGAATGTTGCGGCTCTATCATTGGGTGCATAAATATTTAATATGGTTGTATCTTCCTGGTAAATTGTCCCTTTAATCATTACGTAGTGTCCTTCTTTATCCTTTGTGGTGGATTTAACTTTAAAGTCTGTTTTGTTGGAAATTAATATTGCCTCTCCTGCTCTTTTTTGATTGTTGTTTGCTTGATATATTTTTATCCGTCCTTTCAGTTTTAGTTTATTTGTGTCTCTAAGTCTAAGGTGTGTCTCTTTTATGCAGCATACAGACTGATCGTGTTTTTTTATCCAGTCTGCAACTTTCTGTCTCTTTATTGGTGAATTTAGTCCATTTACATTAAGTGTAATTATAGGTAAGTATGAGTTTAGTGCTGTCATTTTGTTGCCTGTTTTTGACAATTTCATTTTTCCATTTACTTTTTTGTGTTGAGTTTTCTTTGTAGAATGTGTGTTCCTCCCTTTTATAGTAGTTGAATTTATTTTGCTGAGTCGTTATGTTTATCTTGGTTTTTATTTTGAAGTATGGAATTGTTAGACCTCATTGTGGTTACCTTAATATTTACCCCAGTTTGACTAAGTAAAAACCTAACTTGTTTCACCCCATATCACCTTGGTTTCCTCTGCACATGTAAGATCTATGCCTCCTGTATTTAGTCCCTCTTTTTTGACTGTTGTAATCTTTTACATAATGACATCAATGATTCCCTGTTTTGAGTAATTTTTTTTTTAATTAATCTTATTTTGTTTTTGTGATTTCCCTATCTGAGTTGATATTAGGATGTTTTGTTCTGTGACCTTGTATTGGTATCTGATATTATTGATTTTCGGACCAAAGAATTTCCTTTAGTAATTCTTGCAGTTTTGGTTTGGTTTTTGCAAATTCTCTAAGCTTGCGTTTATCTGTAAATATCTTAATTTCACCTTCATGTTTTAGAGTTTTGCTGGATATATGATTCTTGGCTGACAGTTTTTCCTCTTTGAGTGCTCTATATATGTCATCCCATTGCCTTCTTGGCTGCATGGTTTCTGCCGAGTAGTGCAAACTTATTGATTCTCCTTTGTAGGTAACTTTTCGTTTATCCTTGGGTGCTTTTAAAATTTTCTCGTTATCTTTGGTTTTGGCAGGTTTGATGATATGTCTTGGTGATTTTCTTTTGGGATCTATCTTGTATGAGGTTCGAGAAGCATCTTGGGTAGATACCTTTTCATCTTTCACGATGCCAGGGAATTTTTCTGCCATCAGATCTTCCACTATTCTCTCTGTATTTTCTGTTACCCCTCCCTGTCTGGAACTCCAGTCACACGCAAATTATTCTTGATAGAGTCCCCCATGATTCTTAGGGTTTCTTCATAGTTTTAAATTCTATTATCTGATTTTTCTTCAACTATATTTGTGTCAGTTGTCTTATCTTCCAGCTCCCCCACTCTGCATTCCAGTTCCTCGAGTCTGCTCCTCTGACTTCCTATTGAGTTGTCTGATTCTGTGACTTTATTGTTAATCTTTTGGATTTCTGAATGCTATCTCTCTATGGATTCTTACAGCTTATTAATTTTTTCACTATGTTCTTGAATGATCTTTTGGATTTCTTCAACTGCTTTATCCGTGTATACCTTGGTTTTTTTGTAGATTGCCTTATTTCATTTGTGAGGTCATTCCTGATGTCTTGAAGCATTGTGTATACAATTTTTTTTTTATTCTACATTTGGCAATTCTAGGAATGTATCTACATCCGGGAATGATTTTGATTCTTTGATTTGGGGGTTTGTAGAAGCAGTCATGGTCTGCTTCTTCATGTGATTTGATGTCGACTGCTGTCTCTGAGCCATCTATAAGATTTTGTAATATTTTCTTTTGTATTTGCTCACTGAGTCTTGTTGTTTTGTTTTGTTACAATACACCCACATGGGCTACTAGATTGTGGTATCGTGATTGCTGTAGCTTTTGAATCACTTACGTCCTATTACCAGCTTGCCTGAGCTGTTACCAGGTATATAAGTGTATGAGCCCATTCACTATTCTTGAATAGAATCAGCTCAGGTGTCCTGATAGCTGGTCACCTAGTGTGTGGTGTAGGCTCTCACGTATTATCTTAGAGGAGTAGTGGTGATGGTTGTATGTGCCAGTTTCTATTAGTGGCAGGGGGTCACATTTCGAGGAGGGCAGGATGCTGACAGCCTTCCTTCAAGTGTCAGTGAGGTAGGTGTGGCTCTATTCTCTAGAGTGCTCTGGTGGGTGAGCTCTGCAGCTGTATCTTAGGCACCCAATACTTGGGTAGACGTCACTATTCTCAGACCCCTCTAGCAGGTGGCTAGGTGGTGTGGGTGGAGTTTCAGCCTTCTTTTCGCTGGTGTGGACCAGTGAGGGCTCTGTTTAATAGGTACAGAGGTATCTGACCTCCAAAACTTGCCTTTCCACTGCTGAGCTAAAACAATTATGGTCAGATCTCTATCAGAATTGCCTTTGCATTGTAATAGCCACCTAGTTACCTGTAGGGTGAAAGCCAAAGACTATGGGTCTCTTAATGCCTGGATGGAGCTGATTCTGTATTGTCAATTGCAGTTTAGGGAAGTCAGGGAAGGATTTTTTCTTTGATTGTTAAATGGTACTTTTCTCAGGCCAGGAGAATGGGTTAGAAAAGAAAGAAGAAAAAAAATCGAGCAGTGCACTTCACTCTCTGGCACAGGGAATTCCAGTCTTAACGAAGCTGGCTGGGGCAATGAGGGGTGGAATCAGATATATAGAAGAGAGTAGCCTGGCAAAATATACAAAGTTACTTATGTTGTTTGGTGAGGACTGTTTTTTCTGAGGTTCCAGAGCGTTGTGTAGCTTGCGTGTGCTGGCTGTATCCCTGCTGAGACTGTCCCAGAGGGTTAGGGTTGCGTCCATGCTCACACCATCTCAGGAAGCCACAATCAGCTCCCCCACACTTAGTCCAACACCCAGCACCAAGGTTTCCTTTCTGGGGCGCTGCACTCCAGGCTCCAAAACCAGTTGCTGCTTCCCCGTGGTTTTTCATTTCCCTGCCAGCCGCGTCTGTGTGGAGCCTGCGTGTGCTGCCTGGGTCCCCTCTGAGGTTGGTCCTGAGGTTAGGCCTACATCCGTGCTTCCCTGTCTCAGTAAGCCACAATCAGTCCCACCACTCTGACACCAGGAAACCGGTAGGGCTCAAGGCTGTGGTGTGGGACACTGGCTCCGGAAGCGGTCGTTGCTGCAGTGTGGCTTTTCACTCCCCTGTCACTCAGGTCAACTCCTTAGTTCTGTGTTTGATGGTCAGGGTTTGTAGATTGTCCTTTATGTAATTAATTCACTTGTTTTTTCAAGTCTTTGTTTCAAGAGGGATAAGCGGAAGCTTCTACCTAGTCAGCCATCTTGGTCCTGCCCCCGCGTCTGCCTCTTTATGTGATTTGATGTTGACTGTTGTCTCTGAGCCATCTATAAGTTATTGTATTAGTTTATTTTATGCTTGCTTTTTGTATCCTAGCTTCTTCCTTTGTTTAGTTTTGGTATACCCAGATAAGCTGCTTGAGTGCGTTAGGTTGATTATTTTCACCTTTGAAGCTCTAATGTACTATCACCAGATGGCTAGCACTGTTACCAGGCATATGAGCCTAGGAGTTCATTTATTTTTCTTGTATGCATTCAACTCAGGTGCCCAGGTAGTTGGTCATAAAGTGTGTGGTACAGGCTCTGCCCTACAGTCTTAGAGGGGCAGGGGTTAGTGATGTAGGCGGAAGTATCTGGCTGCAGTAGGGGGTCAGACTCTGATCAAGGCAGGGGTCTGACAGCTGTCCTCTGAGTGTCTGTGAGGAAAGCACATCCCTGTTCTGTAGAGCACACGGGTGGGTTCTGCAGAAGGGCGATGGGTACCCAATGCTTTTGGTTGTAAGTTCTGGGAGGTACTACTTATCCTTGGAGCCCTGTCACAGGTGGCTAGGTATTGTGGGTGGAGCCACCAGTCCTTAGGCCCCTGATGTGGGTAGGTGAAGACCCTGTTTAATAGGCAAAGCAGTGTCAAACATCAAACACCCATCTTTCCACCGTCCAGCTGAAACAGTTGCAGTCTGGCAACAAGGGCCTATTCTCCTGAAATGGGCCCACACAGGTCCATGCTGGGGTGAAAGGTATTCAAAGCCCATGGACCGTTTGTGCCTGAACAAGAGCTGCTTGTGTCCTGAGCTCCTCAGCTTAATTGAGCTAGCAGATTATCTTTCCCTCAGTTGTGAACTTATACCTTCTTCAAGGACGGAAGAATGGCTCAGAGTGGTACCGGGGCCTATCTCAGGCCCAGGGAAGTTGACAGCCACTGAAACCAGCTTGGGGGTTGGGGGCGTGGTAAAATAAACACAAGTAATTAGCTTTTGCTGAGAGTGCCATTCTTCTCTTGTTCTGGAGGTGTAAGTAGTCTGTGCAACTTGCTGTCTTTCCCTGAGCGAAGCGCCTCTGGAACACTACTGCCAGCCCCACTGCAGTCGCTCCAGGGAATGGTGCCTGAGGGTTCCTGGCTATTCAGGTCCAGTAACTCCTCTCCACTTCCAAATAGTCTCTCCCTCCCCCTGCCGTTGAGTCCATTTTCTAACTTTGCCTTTGATGTTCAGGGCTCCTAGCTTGTCATAAATATAATCGCTTCACTTGTTTTTTCGGGTCTTTTTTGTAAGAGGGATCACTGGCAGCATCTCCCTACTCTGCCATCTTGGCCTCGCCTCTCTAATATAATCAACAATTTTTTAAAAAAAGAAAGAAAAGAGTGAAACTTGTAGAAACAACAAATAACAGAATGAGATCCACAGAAAAACTAGATATTTGAACTATCAGACAAAGACAGTGAAATAGCTCTATTATGTTCAAAGAAATAAAGGCAAGACTTAGAAATTTGGCAAAAAACTAGAAACTACGAAAAAGATCAACTTAGAAAGTCAACTGAAAACTATAGCTGAAGTTAAAATCTTAATGTATGTATATAACAGCAGATTACAAATGCTGAAGAGAGATTTAGTGAACTGGAAGACATGTTGGAAGAAAATACAGGCATAGACAAAAGGAAAAATATATATAACATAAAAAGGAATAAGATACAGAGAATACAATGAGAATATCTAGCATAAAATACTTTAAGAAGGAAGAAAAAGAATGAGGCAGAAAAACTGAGATCATGGCTGAGAATTTTCCTCAAATGATTTAAAGATATCAAGTCACGGATTCTAGAAGACTTACAAAACCCAAACCAAAAAAAAAAAAAAAAAGAACAAAGCCACTGCTGTCAAGTTGATTCTGACTCAAAGCGACCCTATAGGACAGAGTAGAACTGCCCCGTAGAGTTTCCAAGGAGCGCCTGGTGGATTCGAACTGCTGACCTTTTTTTTGCTTAGCAGCCGTAATGCTTAATCCCTACGCCACCAGGGTTTCCTTATAAGACCCATGTAGGGTAAATACAAAGAAATTCATAGTAGGACTGCTGAAGCTAAAGACAAAAAACCCCACAAAAAGCAAATAATTGAACACTACTAAAAGATTATCTTTAAAGGACAAACAAAGAAACTGACCGATGACTTCTGTACAGAAATAGTGAAAACCGTAAGACAATAAGATGGTATATTTAAATTACAGAGAGAAAATCCATGGCAACCCAGAACTCTATGCTGAGGAAAAACATCCTTCATGAACGAGCAAAGACCTTTTGTTTTCAGACAAACAAAACCTAGATAAGTTAACATCAGGATGCCCACATTAAAGAAAATTCCAAAGGTATTCTTCAAGCAGAAAGAAAATAGGGTGAAAGGCTTAAGATGCAAGAAGGAATGAAAGTTAATGAAATGGGTAAAAATAGAGGATTACTGACTGCATAACATAATAAGAATAGACTTTATTGGGTTTAAAATATGTAAGAAATTAAAATGTATGATAACGACAGCATTTTGACTTTTATGGCTGTATGGTCAGGAAACATGCTGTGTAATATTTTGATGTCTTGGATTCTGTTAATGCTTGCTTTGTGGCCTAATACGTGGTCTATTCTCAAGAATGCTCCATGAGCGTTAGAAAAGAAAGTTTACTTGACTACCGTTGGGTGAAGTGTTATGTTTAAGTCTATGAGATCAAGTTGGCTGATTGTGGTATTTAGATCTTCCGTGTCTTTATTGAGCTTCTTTATGGATATCCTGTCTGTCATCAGAAGTGGTATGTTGAAGTCTTCGACTATTATTGTGGAGCTATTTCTCTTTTCAATGCTGTTTGAGTTTGTTTTATGTATTTTGGAGCCCTGTCATTGGGTATGTAAGTATTTATTATGATTTTGTCTTCCTGGTATATTGACCCTTTAATCATTATATAGTGTATTTCCTTTTCCTTTGTGGCGGATTTTACTTTAAAGCCTGTTTTATCAGAGATTAATATTGCCACTCTTATTTTTTATTGTTGTCTGCTTGATATATATATATATTTCCATTCTTTGAGATTTAGTTTGTTTATGTCTTTGAGTCTATGGTGTGTCTCTTGCAGTCTGCATACAGACGGATCATGTTTTTTAATCCATTCTGCTACTCTCTGTCTCCTTATTGGTGCAATTAAACCATTTACATTTATCATAATTATTCATAGTTATGAGTTTAGTGCTGTCATTTTCGTCTTTTTTGTGAATGTCTTGTTGACATTTTCCTTATTCCACTTAATTTTCTCTGTTGAGTTGTGGTTCTTTGTGCATTTTCTTTTCATCCTCTTCATTTTTGTTGCCTTTGTATTTACTGCTAATTAATTTTTTCTGTGCTGAATCGTTTTTCTTTTTAGTCTTTCATCTTTTTCCTTGTTGTTGCTTTTGTATTTGCCGAAAATTTATGTTTTCCTTGTTTTAATGTGTAGGATTGTTAGTTTCCTTTGGGTTACCTTAACATTTACCTGTTTTTCTAAATTTAAACCAATCTTTTATTTCTTTATATCGTCTTGACTTCCTCTCCATATGAAAGATCTATGACTACATTATTTAGTCCCTCTTTTTTCTCTTAATGTTGTCATCTTTTACAGATCGATGTGTCTGTTTCTACATTTTCAGTGTTTTAGCTTTGATTTATTTGTGACATCCCTACGTGGGTTGATATCTGGTTGTTCTGTCCCGTGTTCTAGTCTTGGGTTGTTAGCTGATGTTATTGATTTTCTAACTGGAGAACTCCCTTTATTATTTCTTGTTATATTGGTTAGGTTTTTAAAAATTCCCTAAACTTCTGCTTATCTGGAAATGTCCTAATTTCACTGTCACATTTGAGAGACAGTTTTGCTGGATATATAGTTCTTGGCAGGCAATTTTTTTTTTTTCCTTCAGGGCTTTGTATATGTCCTTCTTGCCTGCATGGTTTCTGCTGAGTAGTCAGAGCTTAGTCTTACTGACCCTTCTTTATAGGTGACTTTTTGTTTATCCCTAGCTACTCTTAAAATTCTCTTTTTATATTTGGTTTTGGCAAGCAAGATTATTATATGTCCTGGTGACTTTATCTTGGCATCTACCTTGGGTGGGGTTCAGTAAGCATCTTGGATAGATATCTTCTTATCTTTCACAAGATCAGCGAAGTTTTTAGCCAAGAAGTCTTCAACAATTCTCACTGTGTTTTCTGTTATCCCTCCACCCCCTGCCCCGATTCTAGTGTTCCAATCACTCTTGATAGAGTCCCACATAATTCTTAGAGTTTCTTCAATTTAAAAAAATTACTTTATCTGATTTTTCCTCAAATAAGTTGGCGTCAAGAGCTTTATCTTCAGTCTCACTAATTCTGACTTCCAGTGCCTCAATTCTGCTCCTCTCATTTTCTATTGGGTTGTCTAATTCTGAAATTTTATTGTTACTCTTTTGGATTTGCTTGCTGTCTTTCTATGGATTCTTGCAGCCTGTTACATTTGTCATTATACTCTTGTGTAACTTTCTTAAGTTCCTCTATTGTTTTATCTGTGTGTTCCTTGGCTTATTCTTCGTTTTGCCTGATCTCCTCCTGGATCTCTTGAAGGGCTCGGTCTATTAATCTTTTAAATTCTACCTCCAGTAATTCCTGGAATTTTTTTTCATTTGGAAGTTTTCTTGATTTGTTGTTTTGGGAGCTTCCTGAATCCATCATGGTCTGCCTCTTTATGTTATTTGATGTTTACACTTGTCTCTGAGCCATCAATAAGTTATTATATTCATTTATTTTATGTTTGCATACTGAGTCGGAACCTACTTGATGGCACTGGGTTTGGTTTTGTTGTTGTTGTTGTTGTATTGTGTCCTAGTTTCTTGTTTTATTTTAATATGCCCAAATAGGCTGCTTGGTTGAGCTAGTTTGATTATTGGCACCTTTGAAGCTCTTACATCCTGTCACCAGGTGATCAGAGCTGTTACTAGGTATGTGAGCCTAGGAGCCCTTTTACTTTTCTTGTATGGATTCAGCTCAGTTGTCCACGTAGTCGGTCACCAAGTGTGTGGTGTAGGCTCTCACCTACAGTCCTGCATAGACAGGGTTGATTGGTGTAGGTACAGGTGTCTGGCTACTGTGGGGGGAATGACTGCCCCTGAGTGTCTGGGAGGAAAGCATGTCCCTGTCCCCTAGAGCACATAGGTGTGTGGGTTTTGCAGCCAGACCATGGGCACCCAATGCTGTTGGTTGTAAGGACTGGGATTCACCACTTATTCTTGGACTCCTGAATTGGGTGGCTAGGTGACGTGGGTGGAGCCACCAACCCTCAGGTCACTGATGTGGGTAGGTGAGGACCCTGTTTAATTGGCAGAACATTGTCAAATATCCCGAACCTGCCACTCCACTTTATAGCTGATACAGTTGAAAACAGGCTTCAGGTATATACCCTGTTGTAGTGTGCTAATGAGGGCCTACGCTGTTGACATGGGCCCACACAGGTCTATGCAAGGGTGAAAGGCACTCAGAGTCTTTGGACCCCTTATGTCTGTGCCTTCCCTGAGTTCCTGGCTTAGGGAAGCTGGCAGATTATTTTTTGTTCTTTGTTCCTGCTCCAGGGCATGTGATAGTTCCTACTTCTGGCCCAGGGGACCCAGAAATAGCCAAAGCTGGTCTAAGACTAAAAACAGAGAGGGAGGAAGCAGGTAAATGGGAGAGATGTTCTTCCCAAAGGGGATGATTTTTGATTTGTGTGGCATTTTAAATGCATGTACTTATCTTTTGCCAACTTAGCACCGCTTTTCACTGGTTCTGGGGGCTTGTGTAGACTTTCTACCACTCGGTCTCTTCTGATGTGAAAAACATGTCCCGAGCGTCACTGCTTGTGTCACCGCACATGCTATTCAATCCAGCCTGCAGAGTGCTGGTTTCTGCCGGGTCAGATCTGTCAACGTCTCACTGCTTCTGAACCATATCCCCCTCCCCCTGCCACTAAGTCCAATTCTGTAACTTCACCTTTGATGTTCAGGGCTCCTAGATTGTCATATATAATCGATTTACTTCTCTGGGTCTTTGTTATAAGAGGGGCTACACAAAGCATCTGACTATTCTGCCATCTTGTCCCCACCCCTACAAGAGACATTTTTAATCACATTCCTGAATCTGACACTATCACAGAAACTTATCTCTGAGAAAATGAAATAGGGATGAGGCAGTAAGCAGAACAAACCCGTTGGGTTGGAGTCGATTCTGATGCATAATGACCCTATAGGTCAGAGTAGAACTGCCTCATAGGGTTTTCAAGGAGCGGCTGTTGCATTTGAACTACTGGGCCAGAGTATATTCGGAGCACTGGTGGTGCAGTGGTTAAGAACTCAGCTGCTAACCAAAAGCTTGGCAGTTTGAATACATTAGCTGCTCCATGGAAACCCTATGGGGGCAATTCTACTCTGTCCTATAGCGTTGCTATGTGCTGAAATCCATTCACCAGCAATGGGTTTGGTTTTTTGGTTTACACGCCTACATGAGTAAAATTTGTCTTGAATCTCTAAACTTAATTCTAATGTAAGAATGAAATTGTAGCACTTCTCCATAAAGGTTTATCTTAAGTCATCAGGATAAAAACCAAACCCACTGCCGTCGAGTCGATTCTGACTCATCCTGCCCCTATAGGACAGAGTAGAACTGCCCGATAGAGTTTCCAAGGAGCGCCTGGTGGATTTGAACTGCCGTCCTCTTGGTTAGCATTCGTAGCACTTACCCACTGTGCCACCAGGGTTTCCTCGTCAGGATAAGCCTGTGCTGGTTTATTGGGTACCTTCAGGAATTCTTCATCAGTTATATTCACATTAAGAAGGAAAAAAATATCAGAAGGAACTTCATACATCTTCACCCTTCATTTCATGCAAGATTCAGGTGTGTCAGTGAGGATGGTTGTGTGAAATTGATCCCTGGCACTCAATACTTCTGGAGCATTTCTGTCATTTACTTGTTTCTTTTAATGCTTCTGCAACAATAAACTGCTTGATAATCAGTATTTGGCAGTATTTGTTTTATTGTGTTTTCAAAATATTCTCTTATGTAAATATCTTGTTAATAGCTGGTAGAGATCCATGCATGTCTATAAATTTACTTCTGAATCTTGGAGAATTGACTCGTCAAATGAAAATGATGCAATATATTATTATACATAACAAACATAAATATATGGGCTGTGTTTCCATTTTGTTGGCGACGTTTTAAGCTTCTGTTCTGGGATCTCCTTTTTGTGACTGGTCTTCAGCAATATTCTCTATGGCACCTAGAATCTGAGTGTGTGATTCCAGGATTGCACTCGTTGCTATAGCATGTGCTTCCCAGTGGGTATTAGAAAGACATTTTAATGCTGATCATTTCCTATGAAGAGGTCATCGGTGAATACAGATGGCAAAAAATTTGTAAAATATCTGAATAGAAGAAAAAATCATTTTTTTGACAAAAATCCATTGTGATACATCCTACAAAATTAAGTGAATATGCAGCACCTTGGTATGAAAATGGCGTATTCATTACATTCCAGAATTTTCTGCTGCATGCCTTTATAATGCAGTGACATTTCACAGCATTGTCATAGGATTGGTCTCTGCACTTAGAAAAATCAATTTTGCAAGCTTCGCCTAATTAGTGAAACACTTGGTTTGCAATGTCTTTGAGGGCTAATGGCATGTGCTCTCCTGACTCGCTTGGTGCATGTTACGCCTTCTTTCCCTCAAGTTTCTTCAGTTTGTAATGCAAATGTCTAGCCTGTGCCTTTTATGCCATTGTACCTTTGGAAGCAGATAACTTGTGTCCTAGATTTCACAGATGAAGAGGGATTTTTGAATTTTGGACTTGGACTTGATTTAAGACTTTTTCTATGCTATGATGGGATGAGGAAACCCTGGTGGCGTAGTGGTTAAGTGCTATGGCTGCTAACTGAAAGGTTGGCAGTACGAATCTGCCAGGCGCTCCTTGGAAGCTCTATGGGGAAGTTCTACTCTGTCCTATAGGGTCGCTATGAGTCAGAATCAACTGGACGGCAGTGGATTTGGTTTTGGTTTGTGATGGGATGAATATGTTTTCCATTTGCAAGAATGTGATTTGGGGGTGGGCCAAAGGGTATAATGTCATGGATTGAATTATGTCCCCCCAAAATGTGTGTATCAACTTGGATAGGCCATGTGAGGTTGTCCTCCATTTTGTGATGGTAATTTTATGTTGAGAGGATTAGGGTGGGATTTTAACACCTCCCTGATCCGAGATATAGGGAGTTTCCCTAGGGTGTGGCCTGTACCACCTTTTATCTCTCAGGAGATGAAAGGAAAGAGAGTTGGGGACCTCATACTACCAAGAGCAGAGCATGTCCTTTGGACCCGGGGTCCCTGCGCCTGAGAAGCTTCTTGACCATGGGAAGATGGAGGACAAGGACCTTCTTCCAGAATCAACAGAGAGAGAAAGCCTTCCCCTGGAGCTGACGTCCTGAATTTGGACTTGTAACCTACTAGACTGTGAGAAAATAAATTTCTCTTTGTTAAAGCCATCCACTTATGGTATCTGTTGTGGCAGCACTAGATGACTAAGGCAGCGATGATTTTAGCTTCTGTTTTGGTGTTTCCTTTTTGTGTCTGGTCTTCAGCAATATTCTGTGTGGCGCCTAGAATTGTACTTGTTGCTATAGCATGTGCTTCCCAATGTGTATTAGACATTTTAATGCTCAATCATTGCCTGAATGTGTTTTAAGAACAGCTCAGCAGTGAGTAGAGGTGGCAAAAAATTTGTAAAGTAACTGAATATTAGAAAAAATATCAATTGCTTTTGGACAAAAAAAATCTATTGTGATACATCCTACAAAATTAAGTGAATGTGCAGCACCTTGGTATGAAAATGGCATATTAATTTCATTCCAGAATTTTCTGTTGTATGCCTTTATAATGCAGTGACGTAATGGCAGCATTGTCATAGGATTGGTCTCTGCACTTAGAAAAATCAATTTTGCAAACTTCACATAATTAGTGAAACACTTGCTTTGCAACGTCTTTACCAGTATGATTTTTTAGATTTTTTAAGCTAGCAAATGTGATAAATCACCACACAGGTTTTCTATCTGTTGGAGATACGGATCTTTAAACAATCCTTAGCTGGCCTGTATGAGAAGGCTCAGAAGTGGAATCCACAGACAAAATAAAATATCGAGCTATGCTTATTTCACTGACAGTAGTTGATTGAACTTCATCACTTATCAAGATTATAAATTTTTTACACATTATTTTAGAATTATAGGATGGATTGCCCTTTCCTGTGTTACCGTGTTTTGAGATGTGACTTGCTAAAAATAGATCAAATGAGCAACAAGTTGAAGCCAACTTTAAAATTTTCCATTTCGTGGGGACCCAAAGACTTCATTTCTTTTTCACGAAGATAGTCCACATTCAGTGATTGTTAGGACAACAAAGACACATTACAAAATGGCTTTTCAATACTGATGTTCATTAATTTGTGATTCCAGTTCATAAATTAAGCCAGAACAATGTGTTTGGTTTAAATATGATAACATAATCTCTGTGAATTGAACTATTTTCATGTTTACCGATCCTATTCAATTTGCACCAATTGCTAAATTCATCTGTAACAATTCGAGAATTAAATGAGGATGACGGGTTTGTTTGTTTGGTTAGTAGGTTTGCAAACAAAACAATACACAGAGCTGACTGATTGAGATTGCAGTAGCCACTCCCTCTTATAATTTTCATCATTAACTTTGCACTCTAGAAAAAATTCTGGCTACAGAACTTTGTTTACCGTCCAGGAATTTTCAACACAAATTTACAAGTGGACAACTGTGATGTTGACAATCACTTGGGCCTCTTTTGATCCAGTAATTTACTTCATTGGAAGAAAATTATTCCACAAGGCAGGATCTGCATTTCTGTTATTTATGCGCTCTGCAGATGTGACAATTTAATATTCTTAGTTTCACTTTCTAGATCATTACTAATTTCTTTTTTTTTTACTACAGCAAGAAATAGTTGCAGAATTTGGAACAAATTCTGTTATATTAGTATTGCCATCGTTAATTTCAGCACTAGTGGTACTAGTAAGATGATTCCCACCCATTAAGCACGTACCTTTAATGCAAGAAGTCTCTGCTGATTTATTACATTCTAAAAACGAATTTTGGAATAGTCTTTAGGGATTCACAGATCATTTTCTTTTTATCTTCTGCAGGCTTCCATTTTTGTACGGCACTTAGTTATTGCCGTTTCATTTTGCCTGGATTGAAAATTAATGTCACTTTTTAAATTTGATTCTGCCATAATAATAAATTTGAATAATAGAAAATAAATTTATAAAACCGGAAGTTTATAAAATAAAATTTACTTTAGAATTTAGACATAAACACAAAAAATTTATATTTGAAAATTAAATAACTCATTGCTGTGGATTAAATTTTAACTAACAGTGACCCTATTGGACAGAATAGAACTGCATAGCAGGGCTTCTAAGGAGAGGCTGGTTGAAACCTTTTAGTTTCAGCCAAGCTCTTAACCACTCTTCCACCAGGGCTACATTTGAAAATTAGTAAGTAAAAACGTTAATTTGGACCATGAGATTTTGTTCTTCAGGTCTTAGATAGTCCAAAGAAATAGTACATGATATCCTTCTCCATGGACTAATTCCTCCTGAAAACAGGTCCAAAGTATGTAGGATGTAGTCTAGCCAGCCATCTTTGTTTCTAGGCTAGGGTACATTCTGGTTATACTTCTTTCAGGATAGATTTTTTCGTTCTTTTGGCAGTTCATGGTATATTCAGAATTCTTCACCAACACAATTAAAAGGCATCAATTCTTCTTCGGTCTTCCTTATTCATCAGCCAGCTTTCCCACACATACGAGGCCACTGAAAACACCGTGGCTTGGATCAGTTGCATCTTAGTTTTCAAGGTGATGTCTTTGCTTTTCAACACTTTAGAGGTCTTTTGGGCCGACTTGCCTGATGCCAGTGCATCTTTTGATTTCTTAACTGCTGTTTCCATGGGTGTCGATTGTGGATCCAAATAAAATGAAATCCTTGACAACTTCAGTCTTTTCTCCATTGATCATGATGTTGCTCATTGGTCCAGTTGTGAGGATTTTTGTTTTCTTTATGTTGAGGTGCGATCTCTACTGAAGGCCGCGGTCTTTGATCTTCATCAGTAAGTGCTTCAAGCCCTCTTATCTTTTAGCAAGCAGGGTTGTGTCATCTGCAAAATGCAGGTTGTTAATGAGTCTTCCTCCAATCCTGATGTCGTGTTCTTGGTAAAGTCCAGCTTCTCAGATTATTTGCAGATTAAATAAGTATTGTAAAAGAATACAACCCTGACACACACCTTTCCTGACTTTAAACCACGCAGTATCACCTTTTTCTGTTTGAACGTCTACTTCTTGATCAGGTTCCTCATCAGCACAATTAAGTGTTCTGGAATTCCCACTCTTCGCAATGTTATCCATAATTTGTTATTACCCAAGCAGTCAAATGCCTTTGCATAGTCAATAAAACACAGGTAAACATCTTTCTGGTATTCTCTGCTTTCAGCCAGAATCAATATGACATCAGCTGTGATATCCCTCCTTCCATGTCCTCTTCTGAATCCTGCTTAAATTTCTGGCAGTTCCCTGTCAATGTACTGCTGCAGCTGCTTTTGCATGATTTTTAGCAGAATATTACTTGCATGTGATATTAATGATGTTGTTTGATAATTTCCACATTTGGTTGGATCACCTTTCTTAGGAATCAGCGTAAATATGGATCCTTTCCAGTTCGTAGGCCAGGTAGCTGTATTCCAAATTTCTTGGGATTAGACAAGTGAGCGATTCCAGTGCTGCATCCATTTGGTGAAACATCTCAGTTGGTATTCCATCAATTCTCGGAGGCTTTTTTTTCTCACCGATTCCTTCAGTGCAGCATGGACTTCTTCCTTCAGTACCATCGGTTTCTGATCATATGCTACTTCCTGAAATGGTTGAAGGTCGACCAATTCTTTTTGGCATAGTGACTGTGGGTATTACTTTCATCTTCTTTTGATGCTTCCTGCGTCATTTAATATTATACCCGTAGAATCCTTCAGTATTGCAACTCAAGGGTTGAATTTTTTCTTCAGTTCTTTCAGCTTGAGAAATGCTGAGTGTGTTCTTCCGTTTTGGTTATCCATCTCCAGATCTTTACACATGTCATTATAATACTTTTTCTTCTCAAGCCACCCTTTGAAATCTTCTGTTCAGCTCTATTACTTCGTCATTTCTTCCTTTCCCTTTAGCTACTCGACATTCAAGAGCAAGGTTCAGAGTCTCTTCCGACATCCATTATGGTCTTTTCTTTCTTTCCTGTCTTTTAAAGGACCTCTTGCTTTCTTCATGTGTGATGTCCTTGATGTCATTCCACAACTCACCTGGTCTTCAGTCATTAGTGTTTACCACATAAAATGTATTCTTGAGGTGGTCTCTAAATACAGGTGAGATATACTCAAGGTCATACTTTGGCCCTTTTTGACTTATTCTACTTTTCTTCCGTTTCAACTTGAACTCCCATATGAGCAATTGACAGTCTGTTTCACAATCGATCCCTGGCCTTGTTCTGACTGATGATATGAGTTTTCCCATCTTCTCTTCCCACAGATGTAGTCAGTTTGATTCCTGTGTATTCCAACTGGTAAAGTCCACGTGTATAGCTGCCGTTTATGTTGTTGAAAAAAAATATTTGCAGTGGATGAGTCACTGGTCTTGCAAACTTCTTTCATGAGATTTCTGGCATCATGTCTATCAGCAATGCTGTATTTTTCAACTACTTTTCCTTCTTTGTTTCCAACTTTAACATTCTAATGACCAGTAATTATCAATGCATCTTGATTGCACGTTTGATCAATCTCAGGCTGCAGAAGTTGTTTAAAATCTTCAATTTCTTTGTCTTTGGCATTGGTGGTTGGTGCATAAATTTGAATAGTCATATAAACTGGTCTTCCTTGTAAGTGTATGGATATTAGCCTATCAGTGACAACATTGTACTTCAGGCTAGATCTTGAAATGTTCTCTATGATGATTAATGTAACGTCATTCTTTTGACTCTGGTGGAATATCCGTGTTTGTAAGACTGCTCACAGACTGTTTCACCAGAGAGTTTTCTGGTACTGCAATATCTACCACTAATCTCTGTGATCCCTGTGAACTGGCAAAATAAGAATAGTGCTATAGATTTCTTCCAAATACAGAAAACATAATTATGAAAATGTTCTTGCCGTTGATTATGTTCTTTACCAATCTGTTCGTATGGGATTTTTGATACTTCGCTCGAAAAATGAGTCCAAGGTGCTGTGATGTGATTGTTTACTTTGTGTGGCCTTTCTAGCCATGGTCTTATAACATCCACCCTGGCGCTTGGGCAGGACTGTGTGATAGGGTAGTTGTGGCTCACCAAGGGGATTGTTTAGTTTTCCCTTCAAAGAGAACCAGTTCCAGAGCAAAGAGGAGGATTCAACTCCCATCAAGGAAGAACAGCCAGGAGCTGAGCATATATTATGGACCTGAGATCCCTGCACTGAGAAGCTCCTAGAAGCAGGAGACTGAGATAGAGAGAGGAAGCTGTAACCCTGAAGACGGTAAGATGCCATGGCAGGAGAGACCAAGCAACAGGGACCCGGCTATAGGAGATGCTGGCCCAGGGAGAAGGAAAGCTGAGTGCCTTTGGAGAGAGGCCCAAGGCCAGGCAGAGGCACGCCTACGAGCACAGGAGGGAAGAGGTTGTCCTGATAGAAGAAATGTATTCTGAGTATCTTTGAGCCTGAGTTATAACTGTTACTTCCCTAATAAACCCCATAATCATGAATATGGACTGTGAGCTCTGTGTGGCCGTTGCAATGAATTATTGAACCCAGCAGAGAAGTAGGGAGTGCTGTGTGAGGGACAGTTGGTGTCAGGGTTAGTGAAGATGGTGGAGAGAGGATAGTTTTTTCACCAATGCCTTCAATGCAGCTTCGATTTCTTCCTTTTATACCATCAGTTCTTGATCTTATGCTACCTCTTGAAATGGTTGAAAATTATCCAGTTCTACTGCAGTACTATATTAATATCAGACAAATTATACTTCAGAAAAAGGAGTATTATTGGGAATAGGTAGGGACATAACATAATAGAGGTTCACTTCTCCAAAAAGATACAACCATCCTAAATGTGTACATATTTAACAACAGGGCTCCAAAATACAAAAACTAATAAATCCGAAAGGGGAAATGGACAAATACGCATTTGTAATTGGTATCAGTACTTTTCTATCAATAATTAATAGAGCCCTGCTAGTCGAAGTCCAAAGCATCTGTATGAACCACTCATGGATGTCTATGTGTGTGTGTATGTATATAGTATAAAGACAAGTAATACAGAAATAAACATAGAGTCCTTGGGAGGTGCAAACGGTTAATGCATTCAGCTGCTAACCAAAATGTTGAAGGTTTGAGTCCACCCAGAGGCACTTCGGAAGAAAGGCTTGGCGATCTACTTTTGAAAAATTAGCCGTTGAACTGACACACTTGTGTGTCACTACTACTCTGACACACATGGGGCGAGGGGTCACCCTGAGTCAGATCAGCTTGATAGCAATTGAATGATTTTTTTATTCATTCTGCCAGTGTTTGTCTTTTAATTGGTATCTTAGGCTGGGTTCTCTAGAGAAGCAAAACCAGTGATATATATATATATGTATGTATTTATATATAAATAGATTTATATCAAGGAAATGGCTCCCGAGGCTGTAGAGGCTGGTAAGTCTCAAGTCCATGGGTCAGCCTGGTGGCTTCTCCTGACTCACATAGATGCAGGGACTGCAGAACTGAAGATCTGCAGGTCATACAACAGGTCTGTGGCTCACAGGCTGCAAAGGCTGACAAATCTCAAGATCGGCAGGTAAGCTGGCAGCCCGCGGCTCACAGACTGCGGAGGCTGATGAATCCCCAAATTGGAAGGTAAGCTGAGAGTTCAAGTCCCAAAAACTTGAGATCAGATGAAGAGGAGCCAGCTGCAGGATTCAGAGTGAGCAAAAGCTCAAGAGCCTTGCCAGAAAGTCCACCTATATTGGATGCAGTCCACACCCCTGAGGAAACATCTGATTGGCTACTCACAGCAGATCCCATCATGGAGGTAATCACATTATATCACATCTCATCATGGAAGTGATTGCATCGTTTTACGACTGCTAAACTACATCATAACTGCCAAAGCACTGAGAATCATGGTCCAACAAAGTTAACACACAACTTTAATGATCCCAATTGTGAATTTAATCTATTTATATTTAAAGCAATTCATGATAAGGAAGGACTTATATCTTCTACTTTGTAATAGTAGGTCATATACGTATTTTGTTTCTCATTTTCTTCACTACTGTGCACTTTTGTGTTTGACTGATTTTTTTTCAAGTGTACAATTTTGATCCTCTCCTTGTTTCCTTTCCTTATATTTTTTAACTTCTTAGTGGTGAGCATGAGGATTACAATTAATATCTTATATTTATAACAATCTTCTTTTAATTAATACAAATTTAGCCTCAACAGTATACAAAATTCTGCTTTTATTCAGCTCAGTTACCTCCCCTACTTACGTTGCTGGTACAAAAATTGCATCTTTATACATTGTGTGTCCATTAAGAGAGATGTGTAAGTATTTTTATGCATTCGTGCTTTAAATCATATAGGAAAAAAAGAGAGGCATGATATAAAAATATTACTGACTTTGTTTTATCTAAGTAGTTACCTTTATGGAGTCTTTGTTTCTTTTTATGGCTTCCAGTTACTGTCTAGTGTCCTTCCATGCCAGCCAGAATGATTCCCTGTAGCATTTCTCATAAGGCAGTTCTGCTGCTAACACACTCCCTCAGGTTTTGTGTATCTGGGCATGTCTTAATTTCCCCTTTATTTTTGAAAGATAGTTTTGCTAGATACTGACATCTTGGTTCATAGTTTTGTTTCTGTATTTTTTTTTCCAGTATCTTAAATACATCATCCCACTATTTTCTCATCTCAATGGTGTCTGATGAAAAATCAACAGTTAAACTTGTTGAGACTCTCTTCTTGTACATTAGGGGTCACTTATCTCTTGCTACTTTCAAGTTTCTGTCTTCGTCTTTTGACATTTTGATTATGTCTCTCTGTGGATATCTATGTATTTATTGTCCTTTGAGTTTATTGAGCTTCTTGGATATCTAGATGACATTTGGGAGACTTCCAGTCATTACGTTTTCAAATATTCTTTCTGTCCTTTCATCTTTCTTTCCTTTCTGGGACTCCTTAATGAGTATATTGGTATGCTTGATGTTGTCCCGCAGGTCCCTTAGGCTCTGTTCATTTTCTTCATTCTTTTTCCTTTACGCTCCTCAGTTAGAACAATTTCAGTTGTGCTTTTTCAAGTTTACATTTTCCTGCTTTCTTGCTCAAATCTGCTGTTGAGCTCCTCTAATGAAAATTTTATTTCAGCTATTCTACTTTTCAGCTCTATAATTTCTATTTGGTTCTTTTGTATAATATTTCTTTATTAATATTTTCTACTGGTTCATACATTCTTCTCTTGGTTTCCTTTTTTTTTTGGTCTATGGTTTCTTTAGCTCTTTGAGGAAATTTAAGACAATTGGTTTAAAATCTTTGTCTAGTAATCCCAATATCTGTGTTTCCTTAGGGATGCTTTCTGTTCATTCTCTTCTTTCTTTCTTCTTAACAAATGAACCATCCTTTTCTTTTTCCTTTTATGACTTAAAATAGTGTGTTGAAAACTGGATATCTTAAATATTATAATGTAACTCTGGAAATCAGATTCCCTCCAGTCATTAGAGTTTGCTTTTTTTTTTTTAATTGTTGAGGGCCAGTCATCCATTTGCTTAGTGATGTTTCCAAACTAGTTCTGCAAAGATTGTATGTCTTCTCATGTGTGGACACTGAAGTTCTGTTCTGTTATGACAGCAGTCAGTTCATGACCTGACAGTGATTTCTTTAAATGCTTGTAGCCAAAAAGAAAAAGTAACATTATCCCAGTCTTTGCAGATTGGCTCTGAACTGGGGTGTTCTTTCAGTGCTAAGCAAGAGTGCCTAAAACTCTGCCTTAGCCTTCACTTCCTGCCCCCGTGGAGCCCAAAGATCAGCCAGAGGTGCAAGCCTAAAGCTTTGTCAGGATCTTTATGAGCATGTCTTCATCCTTAGGCAAGAATATTGCACTTCAGATTCCTCAGTATATGTGGTAGCCCTTCAAAGCCCTTAAACCACCAACCATTGTCCTCTCAGCCCCCTTTTTTCCAAGCTTTTGGATGTCTCTGCTGTTTTCTCTGTCCTTCATCCTTTGACCCTGGATGTAGGTTCAATTCTTATACCTTCGTACTGCTCAGTTTCCATCACATCATACATTTTTTCTTATGTGCTGTTGAGTCAGTTCTGACTCATAGTGACTATAGGATGGAGTAGAACTTCTCCAAAGGGTTTCTAAGGCTGTAATCTTTATGGAAGGAAACTGTCATATCTTTCTCCTGTGGAATAGTTGGTGGATCAAATCAAAAGGTTTAACAGCTGAGTGCTTAACCACTGCACTACTGGGGCTCCTTTTGACATCATGCATCATAATAGATTTTTAACACACCCCTCAGAAACATAGAAGTCCATAAATTGTCAAGGATACAGAAGATTTAACATGTATAAAAATACCAAATTGATATATGTGTATGTGTGTGCATTATCTAACCACTAAAGAATATACATTCATCTCATGCACATACATAGTGTTTATAAAAATTAACTGTATACTGTGTTATAAAGCAAGTCTCAACAAATTTCAAGAGTCTGCAATAATATAGAGGATACTGTGTAAGTACAGCATAGTTTAAAAAAAAAACCATCTTAGAAAAAGAAAATACAAAATCTCCATGTGCTTGGATATTTTAAAATACTAGGCATTAAAAAAGACATCATAATGAAAATTAGAATATATTTTGAAGGGAACAATTATGAACATAGTACATATAAAAATTGGTGCAGTACAGACAATATAATATAGGAAACTTATAGCCTTAAAAATATAATTGGAAAGAACAAATTTTGAAAAATAAGTGAGTTAAACATCCATTCAAAATGTTGGGAAAAAAACAGAAACAAACATTCATAGGAATTTTTGTTTCTATTAATGATTGGATACATGCAACAGACGATCAACGAAGACTAAAGTGAATTCTTAGAAAATGCTAGTAAAATTGACAAACTTTAGGCAAGATTGATCAAGTGAAAAAGAATGAAGGTATAAATAACGAATATCAGGAATTAGAAAGAAAATGACTGCAGATCTTGCAGAACTTAAAGATAATGTGAGAATGTTATGAACCATATTAGCTAATAAATTTGCAAATTTAGGTAAAGTAGGCAAACGTATCATACCATGTAAGTTAATAACAACGATTCAAGAAGAAACAGGAAGCAAAAGTAATTCCACAATTGTTAATAGAATTGAATTGGAGCTCAAACTATTCTCAAAAAGAAAACTTCATGTCAGATGGCTTTTCCTGCAAATTCTGCCAAATATTCAAGAAATACTTCACAAATTCTTCAATATAAAATGAAATATATACCCAAACTCATTTTATAAAGCTTGTAGAATGAATATTGATACCAAAACCTGACAAGAGCAGCACAAGATGGGAAAATTACAGGCCAATGTCACTGATGAACATAGATGCAAAATATAAAAAGAAATAGGCAAAACAAATCCAGCAATACTCTAAAGAAGAATATATTATGACCAAGTTGGGTCTATCCCAAGAATTCAAGGTTAGTTTAACATTCAAAAATGAATCAGTACAATTTGCCATATGTACAGGAAAAATAAATGTGGTTATACTAATAGGTGTAATAAAATAAGTATTTGATAACCTCCAGCATCCACTCATGTTTTTTAAAAGAACATCTAGCATGCCATGAGACCAGAAGAACCAGAAGGTTCCCGGCTACTGTCGCTGAACATTTTGATCAAAGAGTCCATAGCAAAGCCCTGATCAAAAGGGGGAAAATGCAGAACAGAATTTCAAATTCTCATGAACCCTAGACTTTTTGGAGCCATTGAGGGTGAATGAACTCCTGAAACTATTGCCGTGAGATAATCTTTAAACATTACACCAAAAGCCTTCCCTTGAATCATCTTAAAACTGAAGTATAAAAAAGAAAACACCATACTGTTGCCATTGAGTTGATTCCGACTCAGAGACCCTGTAGGACAGAATAGCACTGCCCCATAGAGTTTCCAAGGTGCAGGTGGTGGATTCAAACTGCTCTTCTTTTGCTTGGCTACCGTATCACTTAACCACTGTGCCACGAGGGCTCCAGAACATTAGCTACTTAACTAATAAAAATGGTCTACCTTGAGCATATGCTCTTTTAAGAACTGTCTATATGGCATCAGATTGACAACAGCTACTGAAAAGATTAGATAGGAACCTTAAGGAGCAGTGGGTTTATGCTAATGACAGAGGAACTACTCAGAAAAGGAGGGTAAGAATGGTTGCACAACTTGAATGTAACCGATGTCGTTAAATTGTACAGGTAGAAACTGTTGAGTTGGTGTATGTTTTGCTGCATATATTCTCAACCACAAAAAATACATTTACAGGTAATAATTAACAAAAAATGTCAAGGAGAGCTAAATATTTTGAAAATAAGACAGAGTTACATGTGAGGGAATGAGTGGGGTGAGCTGTTTTAGATTAATAGTTAGTAAAGGCTTATGGGATCAGGATATTTGAGGAGATAACTGACCTATATCAAAGGAGAGAATAGCTGTATGAAGTTCTGGAGGGAGGATATTGCCAATAAAGGAAAGAGTTGTTTCTGAGGCCCTTTAATAACCAAGTGTTCTGGCATGTTTTGAGGAAGCTCAGGAAATAAGTCATGGCTAGTGTGGAGTGAACCGAGGGAAGACTGTTAGGAAATGAGGTTAGTATGGTGGGCAAGCCCCGCATCATGAAAGACCATGGGAAGGATTTGGGAATTTTTCCTAATTGCCATGAGAAGGCACTGAGGTGATGCTGTTATGTAGACTGTAAGAGGGAAGATCGGTGGCACGGAGTCCAGTTTTCACCAAGAGATGATGGTGGCTGTAAGGTGGAGGTAGTGAGAAGTGGATAGAGTCAGGATTTATTTTAAGGTAGCGCCAAGAGTCCAGAATATGTGTCAATGGATTGGATGCAAGATTTGAATAAAGGAGAGAAATCAAGGATGATTTCTAGGTTTTTGTCCTGAACAATCCAGAGGATAGTGAGAACATTTGCTGAGATAAGGAAGACTGGGAGGTAGATAAGACACTTGGACGAAGAATTTTATTTGAACCACATTAAGTTTGAGATGCCTAGTAGACATTCAAGGGGAGATGTGAGGTCAGCCATTGGTGAAGGAACAGGGCAGAGTATGTAAATGAGGGTATCCTAGGGCTCAGGTGGAATTGACTGCCATGAATTGGCTCAGATAACCTAGACAGTGAGAAGTGAGGAGTGATGTTACTTAAACAGGGCATGGAAATCAATGAAAAAGGTGTGGGAGTGGCAGGGAGGCTAAGGTAGAGAAGTTTCTCTCTTCCTAAACCTGATTGGCTGGATTTGAAGACATCATAAGTTCCTGTATGAGAAATATCCAGCAAATTACCAGTTGATTTAATAAATTGATAACAAAGTCTACCTTTCAGCCAAAGATTGAAAAACAAACAAACCAATTGCCATCCAGTGAATTCTGACTCTTAGCAACCCTATAGGACGGAGTAGAACTACCCCATACGGTTTCTAAGGAGCAGCTGTTGGATTCAAACAGCAGACCTTTTGGTTAGCAGCTGAGCTCTTAACCACTGCACCACCAAGCTCAAACCAAGAATAACACACATGAGGAACTTACTCCTTAGTTCAATCAAGTATGTAGAAATTCAAATTTGTGATTTTGGAGATTCCCCCTCTTTTTTTTCAAAGTGGGGGGCATTGAGATGCAGGATTTTCCTATGCCCACCATCCTAAGGGATTTAATTAACCCATAGTTGAGACATTGTAAACATCTCAAGAAATTATTACCTTTGAGAAACTTGAGGGTGAGTAGGCATATCACCTGGCTCCTCTTAAACTCCTTTTAAAAACCTGACTTGAAGACTCACCTGCCTTTTTGAATAAGTGCCAGCTTAAATAGGCAGGGTTCAGGGAATTGCCAACCAAAGGTATGGTTTCTCCAGAGGCCTCCAAGAGGTGTAAAAGAAGAGCGGAGCCAGACCCCGAGCTTGGGACACACCCTTGGTAGGAAATATTTGAGTGTGTGTGTGGTGAGGGGAGCACTCGGTGTGGGAGAGTGGGGTGGGTGGGTAATAGGGAAATGCCTGTTTTTTTTTTTTTTTTTCTGGTTTTAAGAAACAGTTTTTTACTTTTTTTGTTTTTTTAATTACAACGAACAGTTCAGTGGAGACATGTTCCTTATCTGCAGGGGCTAGTGGAATTGCTGATAGCTGAGAATGTAGCCTGCTCCCCAAGTGCGAGTTGGCATTTTAGAGAGAAATCTTGATGTTTGGAGCACTGACTGGCCCTGCCTTTTCTAAATAATTAAGGGTGGTGGGGTGGTGGTGAGAGAAAGAGGATGGTCTGTGAACACTGACCCTGGAAGATTAACTCCCAAGTGTGTGGGTTGTGGATAGCAGGAAAAGAACATCACCCGCAAATGACAGCAGTGCCTTTATTTATTTATTTATGCTTCTTTTTAGTTCTGAGTTGTTTTTAAGCCACAAATTAATGGGGCCACCATGAGTTTTCAGAGAATGAGTTTTACAAAAATCTAAGTGTTTTAAATATTGCAAGGATTTACTTATATATGCTGTATATGAGAAAAGTCCTTACAGTTACAGGGAGGAGAAAGAAAGTATATTCAGGAATTAAATTTTCACAGTTCTCTGAATTCTTATATTTCTCTTGTTGTCCATTTTTCTTTTTTTGTCCTTCATCCACCCCTTCCACCTTTACCCACTGTCTTCATCATCTAGTGCTGCCATAACAGAAATACCATGAGTGGATGGCTTTAACCGAGAGAAATTTAATACCTCGCATTAAAGTAGGCTAATAGTCCAAGGCATCAGCTCTAAGGGAAAGTTTTCTCTCTCTTTCGGCTCTGGAAGAAGGTCCTTGTCCTTATCCTTCCCATGGTCAAGGAGCTTCTCAGGTGCAGGGACCCTGGGTCCAGAGGACATGCTCTGCTCCTGGTGCTGCTTTCTTGATAGTCTGAGGACCCCAACTCTCCGCTTGCTTCCCTTTCCTTTTACCTCTTGCGAGATAAAAGGTGGTGCAGGCCACACCTCAGGGAAAGGTGACCTGAGTGAGGGTGGTGTTACAATCCCACCCTAATCCTCTTACAGTAAAATTACAATCACAAAATGAAGGACAACTAGGCAATAGTGGGAATCATGGCCTAACCAAGTTGAAACACACGTTTTTTAGGGTCATAATTTAATCCAAACCAAATCAAACTTGTCACCATCAAGTTGATTCCAACCCGTACAGACCCTAGTTGATATTAACTCATAGAGACCCTATAGCATAGAGTAGAACTACCTCATAGAGTTTCCAAGGACTAGTTGGTGCATTCGAACTGCTGACCTTTTGGTTAGCAGCTGAGCTCTTAACCACTATGCCACCAGGCCTCCTCTTGATCCACAGTCCACCCTAATTCACCACTGTGTTAGAAAAAGGTGTTGCTATTCTGAAATAAGAACTTTTTACTATACTTTTGTGTTCGTGGTTGCTTTGGGTATGTCTTTAAGCACTGAACAGTTAACTCATACCCATTAAAAACCCATTGCCACTGAGTCTATTCCAACTCATAGCGGCCCAATAGGGCAGAGCAGAACTGTGCCATAGACTTTGCAAGGAGCGCCTGGTGGATTTGAACTGATGACCTTTTGGTTAGCAGCCATAGCTCTTAAACAGTACACCACCAGTGTGGGAGGGGTTTAATTGATAACATGATGTCTGGGCTCCAAGGGAGATGGAATGGATGTGCAGGAGAAGGGCATGCAGAGTCAGCCTGTATAGTCCCCTGAACTCTGTTCAAGATCATAACACACCTCAGTAATCACTTGAATCTAAACATACAACTTTAACAGTTGATGTAAATGACTTTACACATGAATTTTGGAACGCAACTATTTCTCAATGGAAGTTTCTTCAACTAAGCTGTTTGTATTCCCTTAATAATTATGAAAGCTAACATTTATTGTGTTCATTCTGTGTGTAAGGCCTTTTTCTAAGTGCCTTGTGTGTTTTATTTAACCTGCGTAACAACCTTTTGAATAAGACCCATTTTAGAAATGGGAAACTGAGGCAGTGAGAGATAAAGTAACATTCCCAGATCAACCAGCTGATAGATTGAGTTAGGATTTAAACCCAGGCAGTTTGTTTCAGAATTTGCTTATGTAATCACTGTACATGACAGCAGTGAGCCCTAGCGGCTGTGTGGCTAAAGAACTTGGCTGTTAACTGAAAGGTCAGTGGTTCGAACCCACCAGCCTCTCTGCAGGAGACAGATGTGGCAGTCTGCTTCAGTGAAGACTTACAGCCTTGGAAACCCTATGGGGCAGTTTTACTCTGTCCTTTGGGGTCACTATGAGTTAGAATCGACTTGATGACAGTGGGTTTTGGCACATAATACTAATGTGCAGTGTATTCTGTATGCCGTGTATATGTTCAGAAACTAATTTTCCGAACATTTATGCCATATATAGATTACCAATCCACTTGCCGTTGAGTAGATTTTCACTCATGACGACCCCGTGAGTTTTCAGAGTAGAACTGCCCTCCATACGGTTTTCAATAGCTGTGACCATTTGGAGGTAGATTGCCAGGCCTTTCTTCCAAGGCAACTGAGTGGATTTAAACTGCCAACCTTTCAGTTAGTAGCTGAGCACTTAACTCTTTGTGCCACCTAATACATATATATACTAGGAGGTTTTCCTCCTTATTTGTACTTTAATGTTTTGTAGCCTGTTATGAATAGTTGTTCCTGGCAGTGAACTAGATGCTAAAGAACAGAATAGGCACATGTAACCCTCTCTCACCTTCTCCCTCCCCTCTTTCACAGAGATGAAATGAAAAGGAATTAATGAGGACAGATTATTGGATTAGGGCCCATACTCAGGGCTCTAACAGCATGGGGAGTTTCTCCTGTCACTTCAGTTCTTGTTCAGGAATTGGTACCTGCTTTTTGTGAATCACAAATACCAGTGCTTTATATCAAGCCATTTAGATTTGGGCTATGGAGCAGTGACTTTAAAAAATTAAATGTTATTTTCAGAGATTTTTTCTATTAATTGTTTACATTTATTTTAATTGTATATTCTGAAACCGCTACAAAAAGGCATGAAATAATTGTTTAAATTTTAATTCGTATGGGTCAAAATGTATGTTAAACTACCTATTGTCGCCTTCACAGTCGTCGTTATGTTTGAGCCGGTTGTTGTGGCCACTTGTTACCAAGTATGACTTTCTTCTCCAGGGACTGATCTCTCCTGACAACATGTCCAAAATATGTGAGATGAAGCCTCGCCATTCTTGCTTCTAAGGAATATTCTGGCTGTACTTCTTTCAAGACAGATTTGTTCATTCTTTTGGCAGTCCGTGGTATATTCAATATTCTTTGCAAATACCGTAATTCAGTGCCTTCAATTTTTCTTTAGTCTTCCTTATTCATTGCCCACCTTTCGTGTGCGTATGAGGTGACTGAAAACACCATGGCTTGAGTCAGGCGCACATTAGTTTTCAAGGTGACATCTGTGCATTTGAACACTTTAAAGAGGTCTCTGGCAGCAGATTTGCCCAATGCAATGTGTCGTTTGATTTCTTGACTGCTGCTTCCGTGGGTGTTTATTGTGGATCCAAGTAAAATGAAGCCCTTAGCGATGTCAACATTTTCTCCGTTGTCATGATGTTGCTTATTGGTCCTGTTGTTAGGCTCTTGGTCTGTAGTCTTTGATTTTCTTCAGTAAATGCTTTAAGGCCTCTTCACTTTCAACAAGCGAGATTGTATCATCTGCATATCTCAGGTTATTAATGAGTCTTCCTCCAATCCTGACGCCTTATTCTTCTTCAGACAGTCCAGCTTCTCGGATTATTTGCTCATCATACAGGTCGAATAGGTATGGTGAAAGGATACAATGGAGATGCACACCTTTCTTGACTTTAAACCATGCAGTATTCCTTGTTCTGTTTAGATGACTGCCTCTTTTTCTATGTACAGGTTTCTCATGAGAACAATTAAGTGTCCTGGAAATCTCATTCTTCCCCATGTTATCCATAATTTGTTATGAGCTGGAGTAGGTCTCAGAAATAATGTGCCATTTCTTCCAGTTGGTCCTGCACGGCTGCCTACTTCCCTAGGTGGTAGCAGGTAAGGCCTGTCTCAGAAACACTCCCCTCCTCACTAAGCATGATTCTTCACACTGCTCCATCTTCTTTCCCGTGTGTGTCTCCTGCCCTCCTCAGTGGCTGGGGAAAATGATAGTAGTCCACTATGAGATTTATTCTTTTATTATACTTTATTTTATCATTTGTTTTTATAACATAGTTCCGTTAAAATCAAGGGTAATAAAAATGTTTGTGTGATGGAAGTGGATAATCCCACCCATTGTGTCCATCTAAAGTTTCATGAGAAAACTGTGCCCACAACAGAGGGCTCCCACTCCTCTGGCTCACTGTATTTTCTCCTCGTTTATTTGCTCTTCCCTCTTTCCTGATGCATGCATGGGACCACTGAGCTTCAGGACTCCACAATTCTCCTTTTCATACCAGTGTTACTGTAATCTTGGGTTCATGGGCTGCCTTGCCACAGATTTACTCATTCTGTTTCTGTTAATTATTTCATTACTTAAAAATCTCTCATGAATTTTTCCAGAAGTACATTCTATTCCTCAAAAACTTGGAAGCAATGGGAAAATATGCAATAAATAACAAGAAAACATACGTAATGCATAGAATAAATTATTAACGTTCCGATATGTCTGTTATCTTACTTACATTGGCATGTATGCGTATTAGAGTCTCTGGTTGATGCAAATGGTTAATATCTTGAGCTGCTGACAGAAAGTTGGAGTTCAGGTCCACCCAGAATTGCTGTGAAAGAGAGGTCTGGCAGCCTACTTCCGAAAACCCAGCCACTGAAACCCCTATGGAGTACAGTTCTACTCTGGCACACTGGCGTCATCATGAATCAGAACTGACTCAGTGGCAACTGGTTTTATGTGTGTATTAGCACACACATTTATGTACATTAACACAGATATTATATCCTGATATTTTCATTCATCATTAGTCTTTTCTCATGATAAATTTTTTTTGTTTTTTTTTAATGAGGGCATTAAATTACTTTATAATATTCTGTGTGCATGTAGTATATGTTTTTTAACAATTTGAACTATAGTTGCAATAATAAATGTGCATGTTTCTAGTAATCTTCAATGTATACTTACATCTTTTTAACATACATCTCTGCCATTAAATCTCTTTGTTTAATTATTGTTTAACACTCTTTACGCCTAAGAGATGGTCTCAGAAGCAGCCCTGATCAGTTTTTCTCCCTCTTACTCATGAAGCCCCTTAATGTATCCCAAGGTATCAACTACGAAGCATTTTACGTCCTTATCATTTGTTTATTTTTCATTCAGTCAGTATATTCCATGGGCCAGAAATAGTCTATGTTATGCAGATACAGTGGTGAAAGGTACACACTGTCCCTGTCGTCATGAAGGGGACAACCCAGTGCAGGTGGGAGGAGCACTGGGGAAATGCAGCTGAGAGCAAGGACAGACAACCCTCCAGGAACCACACTGGACTTCAGAGAGGCTTGTTGGCTGCTGTTCACCTGGCAGGCTTCTAGATACCAGAGTACCCTTGGGCTTGGTGCCTGCTCCTCTCTCTATTGACACCCTCCCTGTAGGATGCCTCAGTGAGTTTACTGCTGTCTATTTGTAGCTAAGGACGTGAGGTTTATACCTCCATCCATTCAAACTCCTCCTGGGTCCAGACTCATATATTGAAATGTCAGCCTAACTCTCTGTATTGACCTCTTTATGCATTATAATGATACATTCCTCATATGGCCATCATGAAAAGCAAACATGAAAGGGAAAGCACAGGAGTGCCTGGCACCAGTGTAGGTACTCAATGAACATTAGCTGTTGGTATTATTCTTGACATCCCCATGTGGGGTGAAGTTTTATTACCTGACATCTCCATGTGAATATCTAACACCCACACCATGTTATCTAGGCTATGAAACAATTCTTGGTTCCAACCACCATTCCATTCTTATCGATGAATTTCTCAAGGCTTCAGTGATGGGATTGTGTGTTTTTCCACACAATGGACGTGATTAGGAATGGTTGGCTAGGTCCTACACAATAAATTGCTCCAGCATTCCTATGGATGACCATTGAGACAAGTTTCAGCCAACGAATGTAGCAAAGAATTGGAACCACTCTCAGCTGTTCATGCGAGTACTCTCAATCCAGAGTATCTGGTAAGTCGACTGTTAGGGATTGAATTGTGTCCCTCCAAAATGTATGTGGAAATCCTAACCCCGGTACCTGTAAATCTGACCTTGTTAGGAAAGAGGGGGCCTGCTTTTATTATGTGAATGAGGTCATACCAATGTAGGGTGGGTCCTAAGCCTAACTCTTCTTAGTTATAAAAGGAGCAGAACACACACAGACACAAACAGGTGAAAAGGAAGACAGACAAAGAAGACAGATGCTTCTAGAAGGCCAGGAACACAAATGATTGCTGGCATCTACTAGAAGCTGAGGTAGACAAGGAAGGACCTCCCACTACAGCCATGCCCTGAATTCGAACGACTACCTGCTAAACCGTGAGAAAGTAAATTTCTGTTCTTTAAAGCCATCTAGTTGTGATATTTTTTGTTATGGAGGGACTAGGTAACTAACACACATAACCGTGCTTATAAGTTCAGCCCAGTGCAGAATAATTTTCTTCCCTCCTTGGTCTAGCCCACCCGAACCTGCTCTTTCCCTATCAGTGTCCTTTGCTTTCACCTAAGAGTTATGACAGAGTCAGCTCGATGGTGATGCATTGAAATTTCAATTTATTTTATATTTATGATTATTATTAATTCCAGTATTTTCTACAGTTTTCAATGGAGACAGTCTTATAATCTATGAATAGCATTTATACTTTTTGTTTTTTTGTACTAGCTTACACTTCCAGTGTTAAATGTTTAATAAAAGTAATGATAGAAGCACCCTTATTTTATTGTTTATTAATTTTTAAAGAGAATGTCCCACACGTCACCATGAACTATCATGCTAGTTGTAGTTTTCCACGTTCGGGAACTCCTTTTCTGTTCCATGTTTGCTCCTAGCCCTTATCTCTCCGTGTGATTGGATTTTATCAACCTGCTTTGCCCCCATCTCTTGAGGTGAGGATATGTCTTCTCTTCTTTCACCTATGCATGTGGTGAATGAAATTACTAAATCTTTAATGTTCACTCAAATTTGTATGCCTACAATCAACCGCCTTGATCATGGCATGTTACGTGGTTTATACTTTGCTGGATTTCCTTTGCTTGGCGTCTTACGTAGGGTTTTGCATCTCAGTTACTGAGTGTGCTTGTCCTCTAACTCTTCTTCTACTATCCTTCTCTAGTTTGTTATCAATTTTAAACTAGCCTTAAGGATCAAGTTAGGGGAATATCTCATGATTTTCTAATCTCTGTTGACTACGTACAAGATTAAAATGACTGTTTCTTGCATGTTTGCTGGAACCTGACTGGAAACGATCTAGGTCTGCCGTTTTCTTTGTAGGGAGATGTTGAACTACTGACCCACTTTATTTAGTGGTTAAAGGCATCTTCTGGTGCTAATTTACTTAGAAAAAATTCTGATGCATGTTCTAGGGTGCTCGAATCTCATCTTTAAATATTGATTATCAGGGCTTGTAGCCTCATGCAAGCCAATTCATCAATCCCAGATTTCCCCAAAGTCAGGCTCTGCAACTCTTCCCGGTACCAAATTCCCTCATTTAAGACTTATTTGCAAAGAAAGAGACAACAGTATGCTATCTACGCAGTTGTGTATCCGCAGCCTTCTTGAGTCCATATTGTGAGGATACAGTCTTCTAATACTTTTTTTGTAATTGTTCTTTTTCTTATTTTTTTTTTTCCTTTTTTCACTGCCAATACACCCCCTCCCCCAATCTAGTAGTTTTAAAGTTGTGCGTTTCAGGTTCAAGTCTGTAATCCAGCTGGGCTTCTGTTTGTGCTGCATGTGTGCATCAAAAGAACGTGCTTCTAGAAGTAGAAAGCAGGCAGTGAGACTGTTGGGTGGTTGGCGGGGTAGGGGGAGGGGAGCTGCTGCTCAGAGAGGGCGCCCGAGGGAGGCACGAGATGCCGGGCTGCCCACCGCAAGCCCGCAGACTCCAAGGAGGTGGAACCTGCGTGCGCCATGAGCCTTTTGAGACAGGCCCAAGCCCGCCCAGCCGGGTGCTTGCAAGTTCCACCAGGACTAGGGGAAGCCTAAGGCCAAGGAGGGCAAGGTCTAGGGTCTGGACCTGAGAACTGGTTCTGCCACTTGTGATCGCAGAGCTTATGCTGGAAAGGAGGGCAGGAAGCATATCACAATGTGTGTCCGGAGGATGACCCAGAAGGGCGGGAGTTGTGGTCACCCAGGGACTCTGGGTCTGCATATGGAGGCCCCCAGGGTGCAATTCCAGGAGCAGAAGGCAAAGCCACAGAGGCCAAAGTGCACCTCGCCAATGCTTCCCAGGGGCATTGCCCCAAATATGGGGAGCAGTCCCTACTCTGGGCTAGGGACTTTGTTTCCTCCATTCTCATCACTGACTGTGAGCAGACTCTAGTCTATGCAGACTAATGAGGAGTTATCAAAATGAGCTCCAAACTCCGGATTTGAGTTAAGGATCATAAACTAACATAGAGAAATACGACTTTAGCAATAAGTGACTGTTTGAAGCCCAAGTTGCCTTAAAACACAGAATTTCAGTCTTTCAGCTCCTCTGCTAACGTAATAACTAAGAACAGAATCTCACTGGAGCTCAAAGATGTGGGGCACTGGGAATACTCCTGGGTCTGTCTGCTCACGGCTGATTGCCTGATTCCCAGTTTTATTATACAGCTTAAATACAGACCAGAAGAGGAGTTTGGGGCTTGACATCTGACATCTTAACACCAGTTCCTGTTTCTTGAGGAAGGAAGAGGTAAAATAAATCAGCGTTTACTGTGTCCTTCTCCATCCCCGGAAGTCCTTGTGAAGACCCTCTCAGGTAAGGACTGACGGGGAGTGGCTTGGTTTACTATTCGACTTTGTCCTTCAGTCACTTTGTTTATGTCCTGCATGTAAACTATTATGCATTGACAGAAGCATTCTAATTCTTATGCAGAATGACTAGACCTCCTGCAGAATGACTATATTGTGCCTCCCTTGGGCACCCCTGTCTGCGCAGCACCCTCCGCCCCCAACTGCCCAACCGCCTCTCTCCTGGCATTCTGCTTCTAGAAGTATGTTCTTTTGATGCAGAGATGCAACACACACAGAAATCCCAGCTGGATTACAGACTTGAACCCGAAGACCTTATGCAGAATGACTATTTATGAACCACTAAACTCAGTACTAAAGCAGGTACTTACCCCTCAGAGAAGGCCCTGGGGGAGGTTGATACATGCATTCCCCAGTGCTCCTGCTGCTCTAGAAGTGCCTGAAATGCCTCTCTGGGAAAGGCCTTCAGAGTAGTAGGCTCATGGCCCACGTGGGAATTCAGGCCTATTTTTCTGTTAGAACATCTCATTTCGCTCTGAAAATGTTATTATCCAGTTTATTCACCAGACATGAGTACAGACATCTCATATTTTCAAAATTAATCCCATTCTCTAATACTAATTTGCCACCAAGAGTATATTCCAAAGTGTTTCCAATAGGCTAGAAAGTCTTTCCAAAGAGGGGAGTCCTGCGCCGTGTTGTGCAGTGACAGCAGGGTTGGCATAATATGTTTACCCAGATACCTACCACTTTTTAAAAATTTTTTATTGTGTTTTACTTGAAACTTTACAGAGCAAATTACTTTCTTGTTCAGCCATTTATACACAATTGTTTTGTGACATTGGTGGCAATATTCATGATGTGTCAGTATTCTCTTCTATGCTCCAGTTCCCCGTTTCCATCTGCCATGATTCCTGTTCCATCCTGCCCTCTTTTCTGTGCTTTTGGGCAGGTTTTGCACTTTTGGTCTCATACACACGATTGAACTAAGAAACACTTTCTTCACGTGTGTTACTGTTTGTTTTATAGACCTGTCTAATCTTTGGCTGAAGGGCGAACTTCAGAAGGTACTTTCGACTTTGTTGCTTTCCATAATTCCTGAAATTCCAAGTCTACCACCTGAAGAACTTCCTTTAGTGTTTCATTTAGAACAAGTCTGGTGGCGATGAATTCTCTTAAGCGTCCTTCACCTGAGAATGTCAATATTTTTCCTTTACTCATGAAGGAAATAACAGCCTATAGAACACTGGGTTAATGTTTCTTTTCTTTTAGTGTTGAAAAAATGTTGTTTTCACAGCCTTTTGGCCTCCATGGCTTCTGATGATGAATACGGAGTCATTCCAATTGTTTTTCCTGTGTGAAATGAGTTGTTTTCTCTCTAGCTTCTTTGAAGATACTTTCTTGGTCCTTGTTATTCCACAATTGACAGTGAGGCATTTGGGCGTAAAATTATGTGAGTTTAACTTGTTGGAGTTTGCAGAGCTTCTTGAATCTGTAAGTTTATGTCTTTCAACAAATTGGGAAAGTGTTGAGCCAGTATTTCTTCAGATACTTTTTTCTACACCACATATTTTCTCTACACCTTATGGAATTCCAATAAATAAATGTTAGATATTTTTGGATTTTTTTGAGGCTCTGTTCATTTTTTTTTCAGATTGGATATTTTCAGTTGAACTATTTTCATCTCATTGATCCTTTTGTCTGTCAACAGCATTCCGCTGTAGAGCTGATCAAGTGAATTATTTATCTCTATTTTTCTATTTTTCCTGTCTAAAATTTTCATTTGTGAATGGTTTCTATGTATTTTTCTATTTTTCTAAGGTGTGCCTGTTATTTCTTTGAGCGTGGTTAAAGTAGCTTTTTAAAGTTTTTGTCTATGATTCCAAGACTTACAGAAAATGTTGATGTTGTTTGTTTTAGGAATCACTTGACCCAGTTATGTTCAGGCTGCAGGTTCTTTCCCACCTTCTGTATGCTGTGGCTCAGATGTCGGTTCAGATTTTGAAGACTTTGCGGTGATATTTGGATGTAATCTATGGGAGTGTCACTCAGTCTGGGACCTTGTTGGTGTTCTAACCCATAATGCAGTTCTCAAAGGATTGATCTACTTCTTAGGGTCAGAGCAAAGCATATGCAACTATGGGAGGTGGGGGAGTATGAAAAACAACTTTATGGTATCCCTCTTTTGAGCCGCCTGTTCTCTGTCTCTCTGAGGCTCTCTGATGTCTGAGCAGCTACCTTCCTGGTCCACTGGCAAGAATGTAGGGGCTTTAATCTCTTCATTCTGCCGTGCAATTAAGTGACTGGGTCTGCCTATGAGGCCAAATAACGGTAAGATGGAGAAAATGTAACAGAGATTCCTCTATATTATTTGGTCCTTATATACTTAGGTCAGAGAGAAGGCACACTGTTTCTGGTGATACTTCGAAACAGGTATGGAGAAAAAGGCATTAACAGGTCGATAGCTGCATACTAGGTGTTACGGATTAAATTCTGTCTTCCCAAAATGTATATATCAGCTTGACTAGGCTATGCTTCCCACTATTGTGCGATTATCCACCATTTTGTCAGCTGGTGTGATTTTCCAATGTATTGTAAATCCTACCTCTATGATGTTAATGAGCGAGGATTTGAAGCAGTTATGTTAAGGAGGCAGGGCTCAATCTACAAGATTAAGTTGTGTTTTAAGTCAATCTCTTTTGAGATATAAAAGAGAAAAGAGCAGAGAGACAGGGGGACCTCAGTACCACCAAGAAAGAAGTGTCAGGAGCAGTGCATCCTTTGGACCTAGGATCCCTGTGCTGAGAACCTTCTTGTCCAGGGGAAGATTGGTGACAAAGACCTTCCCCTAAGAGTGACAGAGAAAAAAAGCCTTCCCCTGGAATTGGCACCCTGAATTTGGACTTATAGAGCCTCCTGGACTGTGAGGGAATAATTTTTTTTGTTAAAGTCATCCGTTTGTGGTATTTCTGTTACAGGAGCACTAGATGTCTAAGACACTAGGTACCAGGAGATGTACATTTCCCAGTTCTTTCACTCCCAGGGACACTATGACTAAGTAGCCAATGCCATAAATCCATGCGAGCAGACTATTCTGATTACTGCTTTGACTCTACTGTCTGTTATGGTAACCACACCCACCTTGTCTTTGTTGATTGAGTGCCACCACTTGGCTGCTACCACCATGGGCTCCAGTCAACTGCATTGTAGTTAGGTGTCTTAATTCAGTTAGGGCAGTTCTCACTGTGGACTCTTACTTACATAAAATAGCAACCACAGAAGTCTTCAGTAAAGCTGGGGCTTGCTTCCCAAATTTGTACCTCACCGCTATGGTAAAAAGAAAGCCCCCTGGGCACTCCGTGTGTGGGTCTGTGGGTCCAGCCTAATAAATCCATTCTAACCTGCCAATTTCCCTCAGCCTTTGGTTACCTTCTCCTACATTATACAATGGCAGATCTGCATTTCCACTTGATTTATTTTAGGCCACCACTTAATCCATGCTTCAGTAAACCAACCAAATAAACTATGAGATCCTTTTCTAACCTCTCAAGCTGAAACACTGAATGAAGAATCCATGCTTCCTGGGCCTATATCAATAAACTCAGACTAATCCACCTTTATGTTGCTTGCACCATTATCCCACACCCGGAATAGCCATTCCCACACATATTCACCAGGTTTCTGTATGTATATATTAGAAAAATCAAGCAGTTCTTTTGGAGTTTAGCATACCTTCTCCTGGGTCACACTTTATAGTTCACCTTTTGGGGCTTGTTGGGACTGAAGTCTAGGTATAGGTCTAGAAGCAAAAATGGGCAGTGGCAGTGGGATGTTCAGCCGTGTCTTATAAGGCATCTGCCTAAGGTGATGCCCCAGGCAATGCCCCAGACACCACCCCAGGAGACAACTCAAACAAGACACTTCAGGCACAGCTGGGGTAATCTCATCAGATGGAGGTGGAAGGGATAATTGTTTTACTGGGAAGGGTGCCTTAGCAGGCAAAATTAGAGAATCTCTTCAGATGGTAGTAAAAGATCTGGTTCTGTTAGGAAGAGCGATTCAACAGAAATTGGAGGTTCATTGTCCCCCGCTTTCTGACTGTCTGCCCATATGTCCTCATCCCAAGTTTCAGGATCCCATTTCTTCCCAATCAATGCCCTCACTCTAACTTCAGACACCATTTGAGGTTGGATATTCAACTGGCGCTTTAATTCAGTCACTCTAATGATAAGAATCTGAGTTTATTTTTGGCAGCATTAGCCTTGTTACTATAAGAAATATGGTTTTCTTTCTGGGCACAAGTGGCAGCTTTCAGATCTTGTATGTGGTGCTTGAGCTTTGAGTCCATTTCTTTCATTCACCAGTGTGGCTAGCAAAAGCAGGACCAAACAAGCAGCTTCCTTATTATTCTTATGCTGACAAAATTATAGAAAAGTATCAAATATATAATCAGACAGAGCCTTGTCTCTCACAAATATTTGATCCAGTGGTAGTAGTATTTTGCGTATTTCTATTGTCACCTCCACCATGGATTAACAATAGCCTGTTTACTCCTGGAGACAGTTATCAGTGCCTTTAAGATTAGCCAGACTTGAGAATCAATTCAGAAAACTCAACCTTAAGATTTGGTTCCTCTAGAACCAGTGTAGGTACCAAATGTCTTAGCCTGGGATCTCTAGAGGTGCAAAACTAGTGAAGAGAACATATATATATATACACACACACACATATATATGAGTGTGTGTGTATATATATGTGTGTTTCTGTGTGTGTGTGTGTATGGAAACCCTAGTCGCATAATGGTTAATAGCTATAGCTGCTAACCAAAAGGTTAGCAGTTCGAATCCACCAGGCGCTCCTTGGGAACTCTGTGGGGCAGTTCTACTCTGTCCTGTAGGGTCACTATGAGTTGGAACCGACTCGACGGCAATGGGTATATATATATATATACATACACACACACACACACACACATACATATATATACGCATACATATGTTAGTTGTGGCTGTTAGATGCCATCGATCCTGTGTAAAACAGAATGAAACACCGCCTGATCCTGAACCATCCTCACAATCATTGCTATGTTTGAGCCCATTCTTGCAGGCATTGTGTCAGTTCATGTTGTTGAGCACCTTCCTCTTTTTTTCTGACCCTCAGCTTCTCCAAGCATGATGAGCCTCTCCTGGGACAGGTCCCTCCTGAAAATATGTCCAAGGCACGTGAGACGAAGTCTCGCCATCCTTGCTTCTAAGGTGCATTCTTGGTGTACTTCTTCCAAGATGGATTTGTTTATTCTTCTGGCAGTCCATGGTATATTCAGTATTCTTTGCCAACACCATATTTTAAATGAATCAGTTCTTTAGTTTTCCGTATTCATTGTCTAACTTGCTCAAGCATGTGAGGTGATAGAAAATATCATGGCTTTGCTCAGGCACACCTTAGTCCTCAAAGTGACATCTTTCTTTCTCAACACTTTAAGGAGGTCTTTTGCAATAGATTTGCCCAATGCAATACATTGTTTGAATTCTTGACTGCTGCTTCTGTGGGCATTGATTATGGATTCAAGTTAAATGAAATGCTTGATGACTTCAGTATTTTCTCTTTTTATCATGGTGTTGCTTACTGGTCCAGTTGTGAGAATTTTTGTTTTCTTTATGTTGAGGTGTAATCCATACTGAAGGCTGTAGTGGTTGCTGTTCATCAGTAACTGCTTCAAGTCCTCTTTACTTTCAGCAAGCAAGGTCGTATCAGCTGCATATCATAGGTTGTTAGTGAATCTTTCTCCAAAACTAATGCCATGTTCTTCTTACAAACCAGCTTCTCAGATTATTTGCTCAGCATACAGATTGAGTAAGTATGGTGAAAGGATACCACCATGACACATAACTTTCTGATTTTAAACCACACGGTATCCCCTTGCCCTACTCAAATGACTGCCTCTTGGTCTATGTACATATTCCGCATGAATACAGTTAAGTGTTCTGGGATTCCCATTCTTTGCTAAGCTATCCATAATTTGTCATGAGCCGCACAGTTGAGTGTGCTTGTATAGGAAACAGAAATAGGTAAACATCTTACTGATATTCTCTACTTTCAGCCAAGATCCATCAGACATCAGAAATAATATCCCATGTTCCATGTCTTCCTCTGAATCTAGCTTGAATTTTTGGTAGTTCCCTGTCTGTGCACTGCTGCAACTGTTTTTAAATTATATTCAGCAAAATTTTTCTTGCGTCTGATGTTAATGACATTGCTTGATAATTTCCGTATCGCGTTGGACCACCTCTCTTTGAATGGGCACACATATAGATCTCTTTCAGTCATTTGGTCAGGTAGCTGTCTTCCAAATATATTGGAATAGACAAGTGAGCGCCTTCAGCACTGCGTCCGTGTGTTGAAACATCTCATTTGGTACACCATCAATTCCTGGAGCCGTGTTTTTTGCCAATGCCTTCAGTGCAGCTTGGAGTTCTTCCTTCAGTACCATCAGCTCTTGATCCTATGCTACCTCCTGATATGGTTGAACGTTGACCAATTCTTTTTGGTGTATTGAGTCTGTGTATTCCTTCCGTCTTCTTTTGATGTTTCCTGTGTTGTTCGATATTTTGCCCATAGAATCGTTCAGTATTGCACCTAGAGGCTTGAATATTTCCTTCAGTTCTTTCAGCTTGAGAAATGCCAGGTGTTTTCTTCCCTTTTGGTTTTCTAACTCCAGATCTGTTCACATTATATTATCATACTTTGTCTTCTCCAGCTTCCCTTTCAGGTATTCTATTGAGCTCTTTTACTTTATTTTTCCTTCCATTCTCTTTAGCTACTGTACATTCAAGAGCAAGATTCAGAGTCTCTTGTGACATCCTCTTTGGTGTTTGCTTTCTTTCCTGTCTTTCTAATGACTTTTTGTTTTTTTCATATATGATGTCCTTGCTATCATCCCACAACTAATCTGGTCTTCGATCATTAGTGTGCAGTGCATCAAATCTATTCTTGAGATGGTCTCTAAATTCAGGTTTGATATACTCAAGGGCATACTTTGACTCATGGACTTGTTTTAATTTTCTTCAGCTTCAACTTGAACGTGAATATGAGCAACTGATCGTCTGTTCTGCAGTCAGCCCCTGGCCTGATTCTGACTCATGATATTGACCTTCTCCATCATCACCTTCCACAAATTTGATTCCTGTCTATTCTGCCTGGAATGGTTCATAAGTATAGTCACCGTTTATGTTCCTGATGAAAGGTATGTGCAATGAATAAGTCACTGGTCTTGCCAAATTCTATCATGTAAGCTTCATTGTCATTTCTATCATCAATACCTTATTTTCCAACTGCTGATTTGTCTGCTTTGTTTTCAACTTCGCATTCTAAATGATTGATCAATGCATCACGTTTGATCAGTTTCAAACTGTATAACTTGGTAAAAACCTTCAACTTGTTCATCTTTCACATTCATGATTTGTGTGTAAATTTGAATAATAGTCTTATTAACTGGTCGTCCTGGTAGGCCTGTGGATATTATCCTATTGCTTGTAGTGTTGTACTTCAGAAAAGATCTTGATATGTTCTTTTTATCGATGAATATGATGCCGTTCTCTTTAGTATCTCAATCCTGGCATAGTAGAACATATCATTGTCTAGTTTAAAATGTCCAAAACCAAGCTATTTCAGCTCACTAATGCCTTGGATTACTGACCTTTATGCATTCCATTTCATTTTTGATGACTTCCAATTTCCCTAGATTCATACTTCCTTCATTCCACATTCTGATTATTAAAGGATATTTGCATCAGTTTCTTCTCATTATGAGTTATGCCCCATCAGGAAATGTCATTAAAGTGGGATCTACTTTGAGGAGGTAGCTCTTCCCCACTCGTATTTTGAGTGCCTTCCAACCTAAGGGGTTATCCTCTGTCATTCAATCAGACAGTGTTCCAGTGCTATTTGTAAGATTTCACTGGCCAGTTTTTTTTAGAAATAGATCACTAGGTCCTTTTTCCTAGTCTGTCTAAATCCAGAGCTCCACTCAAAGCTGTCTACCATGGGTGAACCTGGTGGTATTTGAAATACCGGTGGCATAGCTTCTAACATCACAGCAACATGCAAGCCACCACACTACAACAAACTGACAGAAGAGTGGTGGGAGTTAAAAATGAGAAGAACCAAAAAGAGTGCTTCTTCCATGTCTGCTGATTTAGAGGAACCATGAAAAATTGTCAAGTGAAGAGTGATTCAGAGAAAAACATGGGTAGAGTGTGACCTAATTTCCATAAAAACAAACAAATGAATGTCCTTACGTGTGTCCCGGCAAAAAGCAGTGTGTAAAAGGGTACATGTGTATCTTTGGACACTGGACACTTCAGGGGAGCTGGTACAATATACTTATGTGGGGATGGCTCTTATTATAACTTCTGTATACAAATCTCTATTGTTAAATGTGTTATAAGAATGTAAAACCTTTTAAAGTTAATAACATCATACGTGTATGTGTGTGTATTTGAAACTTTTTTTCTGTTTTGACTATTTTATATATGTGTTTTTTAGTTATCTAGTGTGGCTATAGCAGAGATACCACAAGTGGATGGCTTTAACAAACAGAAGCTTATTCTCTCACAGTTTAAGAAGCAAGAAGTTTGAAGTCAGGGCACCAGCTCTAGGAGAAAGCTTTCTCTGTTTGTGGCTCTGGGGGAAGGCCCTTGTCATCTATCTTCCCCTGGCCTAGGAAATTCTCAGCGTGTGGACACTGGGTCAAAAAGACGTGCTCCACTCCAGGCACTTCTTCCTTGGTGGTATGAGGTCCCTCTCATTTCTGCTCACTTTTCTCTTTGTATGTCAAAAGAGACTGACTCAAGACTCACCCTAATCCTGTAGATTGTGTCCTCCCTCATTAACCTAACTGCCTCTAATCCTGCCTCATTAACATCACAGAGGTTGGAATTTACAACACATAAGTAATCACATCAGATCACAAAATGCAGGACAACCACACAATACTGGGAATCAGGGTCTGGCCAGGTTGACACATATTTTGGGGGACACTATTCAATCCATAACAATAGAGAAAACACTGTCTTCAATGCCAGATTCAGAGACTTTTATCCATCTGTGAAGGGCAAACACAGAAATTGAACAAAATTCAGACCAGCGAATTATTGCTTGCTCTTGTAACTAATGACTTCTTCTGGTCTCTATGCCTGGAAATGGCCAAAAAGAATTCTGTGAGGATTAATTCAGTTATTGCTCAAACATCTACTGCATTTACATGTCTACAGATAAGGAAGAATGCTGGACACCATGTGTGATTCATTAAGTAACACGGGGACCATTAGACTATTGTTCTCCTTCTCTGATATGCCACTATCACCTTCTCCCCTTGTTGCTCTCCTGAAAAACCCACGCTTGTATATTCTAGGCTTTTATCCAGGATTGAATTTGCAAGAAGTTAAAGATATATCTTTGAAAGATAAAGAAGACTTTGGCCACATTGTCTTTAGACAGTTGAACTTCCCAGCCAACCTCTGTGCAGGATGGGAATTCACAATCCCTCCTACTCAGTACCTCTGAGCAGGACGGGATTTCTGTTTCATTGTCAGGAGAAGGCGGAATTCAGCCTTCTTCAGAAAACTTACTTTCCTTTGCCTCAAACTGTCCCTCTCAGGATCTGTCACGGTCACTCTGAGAAATTCACATGGGCAGCCTGTATGGAAGTGCCCATCCTAGAGGCCCTGCCCTCCCTTCCTTGCTCCACAGGGCTTCCTCTGACACTTGGGGTCACATCTCCCAGGGAGTACACACCTCTGGCACTTTCAGGGATTCCCAGGCCCTGGGATACTGTGGATTGGACTTGGAACTCAATCTGTTTCTTCCCATCCTCACCTTTGATTATCTGTGTTCTGTCTTCACCAGATTTAGGAGGCCTTGTCTTCTCTTTGCTCGTTTCATCTCAGTCAGGCTTTTCCATTCCAACTCTCTGATCTCAGAACAGATCAGGTTAGACCACAGAGAAGACAAAGACCAAGCAAACATCACTGATCTGTGCAGAAGCTGCTGGGAAGGGATTCGATTCTCATTGGTTTAGGGTTTTATGCCCACTGCTCACTGGCAGGCAGGTTCCCCCCAGAGTCTGGCTTCTGTCTGGTACCTTGTACTACAAAGAACTCAGTGACCAGCCCACCTTCACAATCACACCTCCCTTAGAGCTATCTGTCCAGAGGCTCTTTCTCAGACTTCCATGTCCCACTGAAATCCCTTTTCTCTTTCCTTACAAACATTATGTTCGTTCTCAGGGCCCTGAGACCTCATCTGCAGATGAGTCTTGTCCTCTTCTCTCCTTGGCAGGGGGAGCTTTTGAGTGGACCCCATGTCTTCGGACAGCTATCCTGGGCCTTCTTCCACCTTGGTGCTCTAGGGCTGGATCTCTCCATGTAATAGAGGGAGCGTGGAAGGGGCACAAGGCTAAAAGGATGGATCTTCCAGGAGAGGTGGGTTTAAGAAGCCTGAATGAAATTCTTCCCTGAAGGGTGCATATTTTCAGTCCAGACATCCTCCTTCTCTCAGCCTAAGAGGCCTAGCACGTCTTCAGATGCTTCTCCTTTGACCTTCAGGCCATGCCTGCACCCTCTGCAGCCCGGTCTCCCACATGTGTAGCAGCACCAGTAGGTGTGGCACTCTCTTCAGCCCTTGTCTCCTCCTCCAGATGCTCCTGGAGGTGCCTGGCTCTTCTTGCCAGGACACCAGGATGCTGACCAGGGACTCAGTGTTGGTTAAAGGATGTCGGCCAGTGACCACGTGTCCTCATTTCCTTTGAAGGATTTCGCTCCTTGCCCGGGCAGAAGACAGCCAAGGTCAGCCTGAGCCTAAACACCTAGTGACCTGTGACACTGCAGCTAGTGACAGATGTAGATTTCCACGCTCAGGTATCCGCAGGTGGCGGATTGAGAGTGGTCGGAGGAGAAGTGTAACTAGAGATCACACACTCACGAGGGCACGGGTCAAAGGTCTCGGAAAATAGCTGAGGTCGTGGAGCCCTAGCGGAGCCAGTCTAGGGCACAGGCCTCCGTCCTGTGCTTGGCAAATAGGTGGCACCATCTGCAGAGTATGCCGCCATCCGCAGACTCTGGACTGCTGGGGCCCTGGACGCCCGGATTTCGGCCTTGTCTTTGGAGAAGTGACGCGCATGCAGTGTGCCACCGGGGGCTGTGGCCCAGCAGAAGCAAAATCTTGAAAATGCGGGCTTCATTTGACTTTGCCTGTGTTCTCCTTTGGCTGAGTGCCATCCTGTGTTTCCTAGCAGGAGAAGCATTCCTGGAGAGAGGCGGATTCCATGTGTGCCGGCAAAGTGTGTGCTGAGATGATGAGTCGCTGGAGACCAGGGTGGACTCTTCAGACCCAGGATAGGCCTCTGGCAGGTATGTGTCAATGTTTTCTGCCCATGGCACTCAGCCGGGTATTTGAATACAATGTTATCAGCGGAATTAGTAGTCTCCGGAGAGGCTGCCCCGTGTCAACAAGCTTCACCCGGCCAGGGTTCACCCGCGATGTAGCTCCCCAATCAATCACTACTCCCTAGTCCTTCCAGATAGACTACCAGATCTTCTCTGCCCTTGGGCAACCAGTACAGCCAGAGGCCTTCCCCCTTTGCTCTTTCGTCTCTAGACACTCTGTCAGGCACTCCAAGCTGTGAAGTGCCTGGGGGGGAGAAGGAAGAGATTTCAGAGAATGAACACATACAGAGAGAGAGAGACAGAGAGAGAGGCAGGAGATGCTGAGTGGGGATGTCTTGCGTACTGATATCCTGAGGAAAGTGGGAAAATTGGACCCTGGCCTGCTGTGCCAATGCCCTGAAGCAGTCCGCACCAGGGGCTCCCTTGTGCCTGCCTAGCCTTTCCCAGGGTGTGCTCAAATCCTGTGGCCACTAGGTGTCCTGGGTCACAATGGAGGGCCCTGTGTCATCTGCCTGGCGGGCTGGATCTCTGCCACTGGCTGAGTCTTGTCACCAGGCCCATCATAAGCTGCGCCTACTCTTCCGGTGGGGAGACTGTCTCCATGGTGATGGCAAAGAAGCCTTAGTCCCGCCCACCTGGCCTTCACTTCACCTACCCGGCCTGCTGACCCTCACTCAGACCTCTGTGTTGATCAAAATGAATGTCGGCCAGTGGCCAGGTGTCAGCATCTGGGATAAAGGATTCGGGACCTTGCCTGAGGCAGAAGGCAGCCTAGGTCTGCGGGTCCCTGGAAGTCTAGTGAGTTGTGACGCTGCTGCCAGTGACAAATGGTGACTTCCACACTCACATATCCCCTGGTGGCAGAATGATAGCGATGGGTGGAGAAACATGGCTCCTGAGCACACGTTGAATGGGGCACCGGCCAAAGGCCAGGGCCAGGAGTGGACGTTGTGGAGCTGAATGGCGAGCCAGTGAAGGGCCCAAGGATTTCTCCTGTATGTGGCAAACAGGTCATCCGTGTCCCCACGTCCATAAACCATTGGACTGCCGGGGCCCAGGCTGCCAGGATTTCGGCCTTGCCTTCGGAGCCCGGCCACATACGCAGCCTTGCACCGGGGGCGGGGACATGTAGACAGCAAAAATTTGGAAAATGGCAGTGTCTCCTCGATTTCCCCGGCATCGGCCTATTTGAGCGGCATGCTTTGTTTCCTAGTAGGATAAGGCACTGACGGAGAAAGGCAGGATTATGTGTGCAGGAAAGGTGTGTGCTGAGAGGGTGACGACGTTGAGACCAGGTTGGGATCTTTAGTCCCAGGAAAGGCCCCTGGCAGGTGTGGGTGAATGTTCTCTGCCCATCCGAGTTGGCGGGGGGAGGTTTTCAGCAAACAAAGCAGCAGCGGGATTATTCGTCCCCGGAGAGGTTGCATCTGCCCACAAGCTCCACCTGGCCAGGGACCGCCCCTACTGTATTGCCCATGTCAATCAACAGAAGCTAAGACCTTCCAGAGAGACTACATGCTATTGTCTACCCACGGGGAAGCGGTCCAGCCAGAAGCCTCCCCCGTTTCATCTCCAGGCTCTCTGTCAGGCCCCTCATACTTGTGATGCGTCTCAGGGGTAGAAGGAAGAGATTCCTCTGAATGAACACATCCAGAGAGGGGCCATAGATGCTGAGGAAGGGCACCTTGCCTACTGACATCCTAGCGTAAGTGGTAAAGAGGTACCTGCCTGCTGTCCCAGTGTGTCGAACGTGTCCGCATCAGGGATTGGCTACTGTGAAGTTATTCCCTGGTGCCCTCGATTTTGTGGCCAAAGACACAAGGGCCTGTTGTGTGTCCATGGGTACCATGGAGGGCTCTGCAGAACTGGCCGGTTAGGCTGGACTTCTCCTATTGGCTCAGTGTTTGTGACCCGTCCCCGTCAGAAGTTCCGGCCAGCCTTCCGGTGGCTGTCTCCATGGTGATTGGGGAAGAAGCCTTAGGCCCCGCACTCAGCCTTCACCTGGCCTACGTGGCCTCTTTACCCTCATCTGGACCGCCGTGTGGATGAAAGAAAGGATGTCGGCCAGTGACCACGTGTCCTCATTTCCTTTGAAGGATTTCGCTCCTTGCCCGGGCAGAAGACAGCCAAGGTCAGCCTGAGCCTAAACACCTAGTGACCTGTGACACTGCAGCTAGTGATAGATGTAGATTTCCACGCTCAGGTATCCGCAGGTGGCGGATTGAGAGTGGTCGGAGGAGAAGTGTAACTAGAGATCACACACTCACGAGGGCACGGGTCAAAGGTCTCGGAAAATAGCTGAGGTCGTGGAGCCCTCGCGGAGCCAGTCTAGGGCACAGGCCTCCGTCCTGTGCTTGGCAAATAGGTGGCACCATCTGCAGAGTATGCCGCCATCCGCAGACTCTGGACTGCTGGGGCCCTGGACGCCCGGATTTCGGCCTTGTCTTTGGAGAAGTGACGCGCATGCAGTGTGCCACCGGGGGCTGTGGCCCAGCAGAAGCAAAATCTTGAAAATGCGGGCTTCATTTGACTTTGCCTGTGTTCTCCTTTGGCTGAGTGCCATCCTGTGTTTCCTAGCAGGAGAAGCATTCCTGGAGAGAGGCGGATTCCATGTGTGCCGGCAAAGTGTGTGCTGAGATGATGAGTCGCTGGAGACCAGGGTGGACTCTTCAGACCCAGGATAGGCCTCTGGCAGGTATGTGTCAATGTTTTCTGCCCATGGCACTCAGCCGGGTATTTGAATACAATGTTATCAGCGGAATTAGTAGTCTCCGGAGAGGCTGCCCCGTGTCAACAAGCTTCACCCGGCCAGGGTTCACCCGTGATGTAGCTCCCCAATCAATCACTACTCCCTAGTCCTTCCAGATAGACTACCAGATCTTCTCTGCCCTTGGGCAACCAGTACAGCCAGAGGCCTTCCCCCTTTGCTCTTTCGTCTCTAGACACTCTGTCAGGCACTCCAAGCTGTGAAGCGCCTGGGGGGGAGAAGGAAGAGATTTCAGAGAATGAACACATACAGAGAGAGAGAGAGACAGAGAGAGAGGCAGGAGATGCTGAGTGGGGATGTCTTGCGTACTGATATCCTGAGGAAAGTGGGAAAATTGGACCCTGGCCTGCTGTGCCAATGCCCTGAAGCAGTCCGCACCAGGGGCTCCCTTGTGCCTGCGTAGCCTTTCCCAGGGTGTGCTCAAATCCTGTGGCCACTAGGTGTCCTGGGTCACAATGGAGGGCCCTGTGTCATCTGCCTGGCGGGCTGGATCTCTGCCATTGGCTGAGTCTTGTCACCAGGCCCATCATAAGCTGCGCCTACTCTTCCGGTGGGGAGACTGTCTCCATGGTGATGGCAAAGAAGCCTTAGTCCCGCCCACCTGGCCTTCACTTCACCTACCCGGCCTGCTGACCCTCACTCAGACCTCTGTGTTGATCAAAATGAATGTCGGCCAGTGGCCAGGTGTCAGCATCTGGGATAAAGGATTCGGGACCTTGCCTGAGGCAGAAGGCAGCCTAGGTCTGCGGGTCCCTGGAAGTCTAGTGAGTTGTGACGCTGCTGCCAGTGACAAATGGTGACTCCCACACTCACATATCCCCTGGTGGCAGAATGATAGTGATGGGTGGAGAAACATGGCTCCTGAGCACACGTTGAATGGGGCACCGGCCGAAGGCCAGGGCCAGGAGTGGACGTCGTGGAGCTGAATGGCGAGCCAGTGAAGGGCCCAAGGATTTCTCCTGTATGTGGCAAACAGGTCATCCGTGTCCCCACGTCCATAAACCATTGGACTGCCGGGGCCCAGGCTGCCAGGATTTCGGCCTTGCCTTCGGAGCCCGGCCACATACGCAGCCTTGCACCGGAGGCGGGGACATGTAGACAGCAAAAATTTGGAAAATGGCAGTGTCTCCTCGATTTCCCCGGCATCGGCCTATCTGAGCGGCATGCTTTGTTTCCTAGTAGGATAAGGCACTGACGGAGAAAGGCAGGATTATGTGTGCAGGAAAGGTGTGTGCTGAGAGGGTGACGACGTTGAGACCAGGTTGGGATCTTTAGTCCCAGGAAAGGCCCCTGGCAGGTGTGGGTGAATGTTCTCTGCCCATCCGAGTTGGCGGGGGGAGGTTTTCAGCAAACAAAGCAGCAGCGGGATTATTCGTCGCCGGAGAGGTTGCATCTGCCCACAAGCTCCACCTGGCCAGGGACCGCCCCTACTGTATTGCCCATGTCAATCAACAGAAGCTAAGACCTTCCAGAGAGACTACCTGCTATTGTCTACCCACGGGGAAGCGGTCCAGCCAGAAGCCTCCCCCGTTTCATCTCCAGGCTCTCTGTCAGGCCCCTCATACTTGTGATGTGTCTCAGGGGTAGAAGGAAGAGATTCCTCTGAATGAACTCATCCAGAGAGGGGCCATAGATGCTGAGGAAGGGCACCTTGCCTACTGACATCCTAGCGTAAGTGGTAAAGAGGTACCTGCCTGCTGTCCCAGTGTGTCGAACGTGTCCGCATCAGGGATTGGCTACTGTGAAGTTATTCCCTGGTGCCCTCGATTTTGTGGCCAAAGACACAAGGGCCTGTTGTGTGTCCATGGGTACCATGGAGGGCTCTGCAGAACTGGCCGGTTAGGCTGGACTTCTCCTATTGGCTCAGTGTTTGTGACCCGTCCCCGTCAGAAGTTCCGGCCAGCCTTCCGGTGGCTGTCTCCATGGTGATTGGGGAAGAAGCCTTAGGCCCCGCACTCAGCCTTCACCTGGCCTACGTGGCCTCTTTACCCTCATCTGGACCGCCGTGTGGATGAAAGAAAGGATGTCGGCCAGTGACCACGTGTCCTCATTTCCTTTGAAGGATTTCGCTCCTTGCCCGGGCAGAAGACAGCCAAGGTCAGCCTGAGCCTAAACACCTAGTGACCTGTGACACTGCAGCTAGTGATAGATGTAGATTTCCACGCTCAGGTATCCGCAGGTGGCGGATTGAGAGTGGTCGGAGGAGAAGTGTAACTAGAGATCACACACTCACGAGGGCACGGGTCAAAGGTCTCGGAAAATAGCTGAGGTCGTGGAGCCCTAGCGGAGCCAGTCTAGGGCACAGGCCTCCGTCCTGTGCTTGGCAAATAGGTGGCACCATCTGCAGAGTATGCCGCCATCCGCAGACTCTGGACTGCTGGGGCCCTGGACGCCCGGATTTCGGCCTTGTCTTTGGAGAAGTGACGCGCATGCAGTGTGCCACCGGGGGCTGTGGCCCAGCAGAAGCAAAATCTTGAAAATGCGGGCTTCATTTGACTTTGCCTGTGTTCTCCTTTGGCTGAGCGCCATCCTGTGTTTCCTAGCAGGAGAAGCATTCCTGGAGAGAGGCGGATTCCATGTGTGCCGGCAAAGTGTGTGCTGAGATGATGAGTCGCTGGAGACCAGGGTGGACTCTTCAGACCCAGGATAGGCCTCTGGCAGGTATGTGCCAATGTTTTCTGCCCATGGCACTCAGCCGGGTATTTGAATACAATGTTATCAGCGGAATTAGTAGTCTCCGGAGAGGCTGCCCCGTGTCAACAAGCTTCACCCGGCCAGGGTTCACCCGTGATGTAGCTCCCCAATCAATCACTACTCCCTAGTCCTTCCAGATAGACTACCAGATCTTCTCTGCCCTTGGGCAACCAGTACAGCCAGAGGCCTTCCCCCTTTGCTCTTTCGTCTCTAGACACTCTGTCAGGCACTCCAAGCTGTGAAGCGCCTGGGGGGGAGAAGGAAGAGATTTCAGAGAATGAACACATACAGAGAGAGAGAGAGACAGAGAGAGAGGCAGGAGATGCTGAGTGGGGATGTCTTGCGTACTGATATCCTGAGGAAAGTGGGAAAATTGGACCCTGGCCTGCTGTGCCAATGCCCTGAAGCAGTCCGCACCAGGGGCTCCCTTGTGCCTGCGTAGCCTTTCCCAGGGTGTGCTCAAATCCTGTGGCCACTAGGTGTCCTGGGTCACAATGGAGGGCCCTGTGTCATCTGCCTGGCGGGCTGGATCTCTGCCATTGGCTGAGTCTTGTCACCAGGCCCATCATAAGCTGCGCCTACTCTTCCGGTGGGGAGACTGTCTCCATGGTGATGGCAAAGAAGCCTTAGTCCCGCCCACCTGGCCTTCACTTCACCTACCCGGCCTGCTGACCCTCACTCAGACCTCTGTGTTGATCAAAATGAATGTCGGCCAGTGGCCAGGTGTCAGCATCTGGGATAAAGGATTCGGGACCTTGCCTGAGGCAGAAGGCAGCCTAGGTCTGCGGGTCCCTGGAAGTCTAGTGAGTTGTGACGCTGCTGCCAGTGACAAATGGTGACTCCCACACTCACATATCCCCTGGTGGCAGAATGATAGCGATGGGTGGAGAAACATGGCTCCTGAGCACACGTTGAATGGGGCACCGGCCGAAGGCCAGGGCCAGGAGTGGACGTCGTGGAGCTGAATGGCGAGCCAGTGAAGGGCCCAAGGATTTCTCCTGTATGTGGCAAACAGGTCATCCGTGTCCCCACGTCCATAAACCATTGGACTGCCGGGGCCCAGGCTGCCAGGATTTCGGCCTTGCCTTCGGAGCCCGGCCACATACGCAGCCTTGCACCGGAGGCGGGGACATGTAGACAGCAAAAATTTGGAAAATGGCAGTGTCTCCTCGATTTCCCCGGCATCGGCGTATCTGAGCGGCATGCTTTGTTTCCGAGTAGGATAAGGCACTGACGGAGAAAGGCAGGATTATGTGTGCAGGAAAGGTGTGTGCTGAGAGGGTGACGACGTTGAGACCAGGTTGGGATCTTTAGTCCCAGGAAAGGCCCCTGGCAGGTGTGGGTGAATGTTCTCTGCCCATCCGAGTTGGCGGGGGGAGGTTTTCAGCAAACAAAGCAGCAGCGGGATTATTCGTCGCCGGAGAGGTTGCATCTGCCCACAAGCTCCACCTGGCCAGGGACCGCCCCTACTGTATTGCCCATGTCAATCAACAGAAGCTAAGACCTTCCAGAGAGACTACCTGCTATTGTCTACCCACGGGGAAGCGGTCCAGCCAGAAGCCTCCCCCGTTTCATCTCCAGGCTCTCTGTCAGGCCCCTCATACTTGTGATGTGTCTCAGGGGTAGAAGGAAGAGATTCCTCTGAATGAACACATCCAGAGAGGGGCCATAGATGCTGAGGAAGGGCACCTTGCCTACTGACATCCTAGCGTAAGTGGTAAAGAGGTACCTGCCTGCTGTCCCAGTGTGTCGAACGTGTCCGCATCAGGGATTGGCTACTGTGAAGTTATTCCCTGGTGCCCTCGATTTTGTGGCCAAAGACACAAGGGCCTGTTGTGTGTCCATGGGTACCATGGAGGGCTCTGCAGAACTGGCCGGTTAGGCTGGACTTCTCCTATTGGCTCAGTGTTTGTGACCCGTCCCCGTCAGAAGTTCCGGCCAGCCTTCCGGTGGCTGTCTCCATGGTGATTGGGGAAGAAGCCTTAGGCCCCGCACTCAGCCTTCACCTGGCCTACGTGGCCTCTTTACCCTCATCTGGACCGCCGTGTGGATGAAAGAAAGGATGTCGGCCAGTGACCACGTGTCCTCATTTCCTTTGAAGGATTTCGCTCCTTGCCCGGGCAGAAGACAGCCAAGGTCAGCCTGAGCCTAAACACCTAGTGACCTGTGACACTGCAGCTAGTGATAGATGTAGATTTCCACGCTCAGGTATCCGCAGGTGGTGGATTGAGAGTGGTCGGAGGAGAAGTGTAACTAGAGATCACACACTCACGAGGGCACGGGTCAAAGGTCTCGGAAAATAGCTGAGGTCGTGGAGCCCTAGCGGAGCCAGTCTAGGGCACAGGCCTCCGTCCTGTGCTTGGCAAATAGGTGGCACCATCTGCAGAGTATGCCGCCATCCGCAGACTCTGGACTGCTGGGGCCCTGGACGCCCGGATTTCGGCCTTGTCTTTGGAGAAGTGACGCGCATGCAGTGTGCCACCGGGGGCTGTGGCCCAGCAGAAGCAAAATCTTGAAAATGCGGGCTTCATTTGACTTTGCCTGTGTTCTCCTTTGGCTGAGCGCCATCCTGTGTTTCCTAGCAGGAGAAGCATTCCTGGAGAGAGGCGGATTCCATGTGTGCCGGCAAAGTGTGTGCTGAGATGATGAGTCGCTGGAGACCAGGGTGGACTCTTCAGACCCAGGATAGGCCTCTGGCAGGTATGTGTCAATGTTTTCTGCCCATGGCACTCAGCCGGGTATTTGAATACAATGTTATCAGCGGAATTAGTAGTCTCCGGAGAGGCTGCCCCGTGTCAACAAGCTTCACCCGGCCAGGGTTCACCCGTGATGTAGCTCCCCAATCAATCACTACTCCCTAGTCCTTCCAGATAGACTACCAGATCTTCTCTGCCCTTGGGCAACCAGTACAGCCAGAGGCCTTCCCCCTTTGCTCTTTCGTCTCTAGACACTCTGTCAGGCACTCCAAGCTGTGAAGCGCCTGGGGGGGAGAAGGAAGAGATTTCAGAGAATGAACACATACAGAGAGAGAGAGAGACAGAGAGAGAGGCAGGAGATGCTGAGTGGGGATGTCTTGCGTACTGATATCCTGAGGAAAGTGGGAAAATTGGACCCTGGCCTGCTGTGCCAATGCCCTGAAGCAGTCCGCACCAGGGGCTCCCTTGTGCCTGCGTAGCCTTTCCCAGGGTGTGCTCAAATCCTGTGGCCACTAGGTGTCCTGGGTCACAATGGAGGGCCCTGTGTCATCTGCCTGGCGGGCTGGATCTCTGCCATTGGCTGAGTCTTGTCACCAGGCCCATCATAAGCTGCGCCTACTCTTCCGGTGGGGAGACTGTCTCCATGGTGATGGCAAAGAAGCCTTAGTCCCGCCCACCTGGCCTTCACTTCACCTACCCGGCCTGCTGACCCTCACTCAGACCTCTGTGTTGATCAAAATGAATGTCGGCCAGTGGCCAGGTGTCAGCATCTGGGATAAAGGATTCGGGACCTTGCCTGAGGCAGAAGGCAGCCTAGGTCTGCGGGTCCCTGGAAGTCTAGTGAGTTGTGACGCTGCTGCCAGTGACAAATGGTGACTCCCACACTCACATATCCCCTGGTGGCAGAATGATAGCGATGGGTGGAGAAACATGGCTCCTGAGCACACGTTGAATGGGGCATCGGCCGAAGGCCAGGGCCAGGAGTGGACGTCGTGGAGCTGAATGGCGAGCCAGTGAAGGGCCCAAGGATTTCTCCTGTATGTGGCAAACAGGTCATCCGTGTCCCCACGTCCATAAACCATTGGACTGCCGGGGCCCAGGCTGCCAGGATTTCGGCCTTGCCTTCGGAGCCCGGCCACATACGCAGCCTTGCACTGGGGGCGGGGACATGTAGACAGCAAAAATTTGGAAAATGGCAGTGTCTCCTCGATTTCCCCGGCATCGGCCTATCTGAGCGGCATGCTTTGTTTCCGAGTAGGATAAGGCACTGACGGAGAAAGGCAGGATTATGTGTGCAGGAAAGGTGTGTGCTGAGAGGGTGACGACGTTGAGACCAGGTTGGGATCTTTAGTCCCAGGAAAGGCCCCTGGCAGGTGTGGGTGAATGTTCTCTGCCCATCCGAGTTGGCGGGGGGAGGTTTTCAGCAAACAAAGCAGCAGCGGGATTATTCGTCGCCGGAGAGGTTGCATCTGCCCACAAGCTCCACCTGGCCAGGGACCGCCCCTACTGTATTGCCCATGTCAATCAACAGAAGCTAAGACCTTCCAGAGAGACTACCTGCTATTGTCTACCCACGGGGAAGCGGTCCAGCCAGAAGCCTCCCCCGTTTCATCTCCAGGCTCTCTGTCAGGCCCCTCATACTTGTGATGTGTCTCAGGGGTAGAAGGAAGAGATTCCTCTGAATGAACACATCCAGAGAGGGGCCATAGATGCTGAGGAAGGGCACCTTGCCTACTGACATCCTAGCGTAAGTGGTAAAGAGGTACCTGCCTGCTGTCCCAGTGTGTCGAACGTGTCCGCATCAGGGATTGGCTACTGTGAAGTTATTCCCTGGTGCCCTCGATTTTGTGGCCAAAGACACAAGGGCCTGTTGTGTGTCCATGGGTACCATGGAGGGCTCTGCAGAACTGGCCGGTTAGGCTGGACTTCTCCTATTGGCTCAGTGTTTGTGACCCGTCCCCGTCAGAAGTTCCGGCCAGCCTTCCGGTGGCTGTCTCCATGGTGATTGGGGAAGAAGCCTTAGGCCCCGCACTCAGCCTTCACCTGGCCTACGTGGCCTCTTTACCCTCATCTGGACCGCCGTGTGGATGAAAGAAAGGATGTCGGCCAGTGACCACGTGTCCTCATTTCCTTTGAAGGATTTCGCTCCTTGCCCGGGCAGAAGACAGCCAAGGTCAGCCTGAGCCTAAACACCTAGTGACCTGTGACACTGCAGCTAGTGATAGATGTAGATTTCCACGCTCAGGTATCCGCAGGTGGCGGATTGAGAGTGGTCGGAGGAGAAGTGTAACTAGAGATCACACACTCACGAGGGCACGGGTCAAAGGTCTCGGAAAATAGCTGAGGTCGTGGAGCCCTAGCGGAGCCAGTCTAGGGCACAGGCCTCCGTCCTGTGCTTGGCAAATAGGTGGCACCATCTGCAGAGTATGCCGCCATCCGCAGACTCTGGACTGCTGGGGCCCTGGACGCCCGGATTTCGGCCTTGTCTTTGGAGAAGTGACGCGCATGCAGTGTGCCACCGGGGGCTGTGGCCCAGCAGAAGCAAAATCTTGAAAATGCGGGCTTCATTTGACTTTGCCTGTGTTCTCCTTTGGCTGAGTGCCATCCTGTGTTTCCTAGCAGGAGAAGCATTCCTGGAGAGAGGCGGATTCCATGTGTGCCGGCAAAGTGTGTGCTGAGATGATGAGTCGCTGGAGACCAGGGTGGACTCTTCAGACCCAGGATAGGCCTCTGGCAGGTATGTGTCAATGTTTTCTGCCCATGGCACTCAGCCGGGTATTTGAATACAATGTTATCAGCGGAATTAGTAGTCTCCGGAGAGGCTGCCCCGTGTCAACAAGCTTCACCCGGCCAGGGTTCACCCGCGATGTAGCTCCCCAATCAATCACTACTCCCTAGTCCTTCCAGATAGACTACCAGATCTTCTCTGCCCTTGGGCAACCAGTACAGCCAGAGGCCTTCCCCCTTTGCTCTTTCGTCTCTAGACACTCTGTCAGGCACTCCAAGCTGTGAAGCGCCTGGGGGGGAGAAGGAAGAGATTTCAGAGAATGAACACATACAGAGAGAGAGAGAGACAGAGAGAGAGGCAGGAGATGCTGAGTGGGGATGTCTTGCGTACTGATATCCTGAGGAAAGTGGGAAAATTGGACCCTGGCCTGCTGTGCCAATGCCCTGAAGCAGTCCGCACCAGGGGCTCCCTTGTGCCTGCGTAGCCTTTCCCAGGGTGTGCTCAAATCCTGTGGCCACTAGGTGTCCTGGGTCACAATGGAGGGCCCTGTGTCATCTGCCTGGCGGGCTGGATCTCTGCCATTGGCTGAGTCTTGTCACCAGGCCCATCATAAGCTGCGCCTACTCTTCCGGTGGGGAGACTGTCTCCATGGTGATGGCAAAGAAGCCTTAGTCCCGCCCACCTGGCCTTCACTTCACCTACCCGGCCTGCTGACCCTCACTCAGACCTCTGTGTTGATCAAAATGAATGTCGGCCAGTGGCCAGGTGTCAGCATCTGGGATAAAGGATTCGGGACCTTGCCTGAGGCAGAAGGCAGCCTAGGTCTGCGGGTCCCTGGAAGTCTAGTGAGTTGTGACGCTGCTGCCAGTGACAAATGGTGACTCCCACACTCACATATCCCCTGGTGGCAGAATGATAGCGATGGGTGGAGAAACATGGCTCCTGAGCACACGTTGAATGGGGCACCGGCCGAAGGCCAGGGCCAGGAGTGGACGTCGTGGAGCTGAATGGCGAGCCAGTGAAGGGCCCAAGGATTTCTCCTGTATGTGGCAAACAGGTCATCCGTGTCCCCACGTCCATAAACCATTGGACTGCCGGGGCCCAGGCTGCCAGGATTTCGGCCTTGCCTTCGGAGCCCGGCCACATACGCAGCCTTGCACTGGGGGCGGGGACATGTAGACAGCAAAAATTTGGAAAATGGCAGTGTCTCCTCGATTTCCCCGGCATCGGCCTATCTGAGCGGCATGCTTTGTTTCCGAGTAGGATAAGGCACTGACGGAGAAAGGCAGGATTATGTGTGCAGGAAAGGTGTGTGCTGAGAGGGTGACGACGTTGAGACCAGGTTGGGATCTTTAGTCCCAGGAAAGGCCCCTGGCAGGTGTGGGTGAATGTTCTCTGCCCATCCGAGTTGGCGGGGGGAGGTTTTCAGCAAACAAAGCAGCAGCGGGATTATTCGTCGCCGGAGAGGTTGCATCTGCCCACAAGCTCCACCTGGCCAGGGACCGCCCCTACTGTATTGCCCATGTCAATCAACAGAAGCTAAGACCTTCCAGAGAGACTACCTGCTATTGTCTACCCACGGGGAAGCGGTCCAGCCAGAAGCCTCCCCCGTTTCATCTCCAGGCTCTCTGTCAGGCCCCTCATACTTGTGATGTGTCTCAGGGGTAGAAGGAAGAGATTCCTCTGAATGAACACATCCAGAGAGGGGCCATAGATGCTGAGGAAGGGCACCTTGCCTACTGACATCCTAGCGTAAGTGGTAAAGAGGTACCTGCCTGCTGTCCCAGTGTGTCGAACGTGTCCGCATCAGGGATTGGCTACTGTGAAGTTATTCCCTGGTGCCCTCGATTTTGTGGCCAAAGACACAAGGGCCTGTTGTGTGTCCATGGGTACCATGGAGGGCTCTGCAGAACTGGCCGGTTAGGCTGGACTTCTCCTATTGGCTCAGTGTTTGTGACCCGTCCCCGTCAGAAGTTCCGGCCAGCCTTCCGGTGGCTGTCTCCATGGTGATTGGGGAAGAAGCCTTAGGCCCCGCACTCAGCCTTCACCTGGCCTACGTGGCCTCTTTACCCTCATCTGGACCGCCGTGTGGATGAAAGAAAGGATGTCGGCCAGTGACCACGTGTCCTCATTTCCTTTGAAGGATTTCGCTCCTTGCCCGGGCAGAAGACAGCCAAGGTCAGCCTGAGCCTAAACACCTAGTGACCTGTGACACTGCAGCTAGTGATAGATGTAGATTTCCACGCTCAGGTATCCGCAGGTGGCGGATTGAGAGTGGTCGGAGGAGAAGTGTAACTAGAGATCACACACTCACGAGGGCACGGGTCAAAGGTCTCGGAAAATAGCTGAGGTCGTGGAGCCCTAGCGGAGCCAGTCTAGGGCACAGGCCTCCGTCCTGTGCTTGGCAAATAGGTGGCACCATCTGCAGAGTATGCCGCCATCCGCAGACTCTGGACTGCTGGGGCCCTGGACGCCCGGATTTCGGCCTTGTCTTTGGAGAAGTGACGCGCATGCAGTGTGCCACCGGGGGCTGTGGCCCAGCAGAAGCAAAATCTTGAAAATGCGGGCTTCATTTGACTTTGCCTGTGTTCTCCTTTGGCTGAGCGCCATCCTGTGTTTCCTAGCAGGAGAAGCATTCCTGGAGAGAGGCGGATTCCATGTGTGCCGGCAAAGTGTGTGCTGAGATGATGAGTCGCTGGAGACCAGGGTGGACTCTTCAGACCCAGGATAGGCCTCTGGCAGGTATGTGTCAATGTTTTCTGCCCATGGCACTCAGCCGGGTATTTGAATACAATGTTATCAGCGGAATTAGTAGTCTCCGGAGAGGCTGCCCCGTGTCAACAAGCTTCACCCGGCCAGGGTTCACCCGCGATGTAGCTCCCCAATCAATCACTACTCCCTAGTCCTTCCAGATAGACTACCAGATCTTCTCTGCCCTTGGGCAACCAGTACAGCCAGAGGCCTTCCCCCTTTGCTCTTTCGTCTCTAGACACTCTGTCAGGCACTCCAAGCTGTGAAGCGCCTGGGGGGGAGAAGGAAGAGATTTCAGAGAATGAACACATACAGAGAGAGAGAGAGAGACAGAGAGAGAGGCAGGAGATGCTGAGTGGGGATGTCTTGCGTACTGATATCCTGAGGAAAGTGGGAAAATTGGACCCTGGCCTGCTGTGCCAATGCCCTGAAGCAGTCCGCACCAGGGGCTCCCTTGTGCCTGCGTAGCCTTTCCCAGGGTGTGCTCAAATCCTGTGGCCACTAGGTGTCCTGGGTCACAATGGAGGGCCCTGTGTCATCTGCCTGGCGGGCTGGATCTCTGCCATTGGCTGAGTCTTGTCACCAGGCCCATCATAAGCTGCGCCTACTCTTCCGGTGGGGAGACTGTCTCCATGGTGATGGCAAAGAAGCCTTAGTCCCGCCCACCTGGCCTTCACTTCACCTACCCGGCCTGCTGACCCTCACTCAGACCTCTGTGTTGATCAAAATGAATGTCGGCCAGTGGCCAGGTGTCAGCATCTGGGATAAAGGATTCGGGACCTTGCCTGAGGCAGAAGGCAGCCTAGGTCTGCGGGTCCCTGGAAGTCTAGTGAGTTGTGACGCTGCTGCCAGTGACAAATGGTGACTCCCACACTCACATATCCCCTGGTGGCAGAATGATAGCGATGGGTGGAGAAACATGGCTCCTGAGCACACGTTGAATGGGGCACCGGCCGAAGGCCAGGGCCAGGAGTGGACGTCGTGGAGCTGAATGGCGAGCCAGTGAAGGGCCCAAGGATTTCTCCTGTATGTGGCAAACAGGTCATCCGTGTCCCCACGTCCATAAACCATTGGACTGCCGGGGCCCAGGCTGCCAGGATTTCGGCCTTGCCTTTGGAGCCCGGCCACATACGCAGCCTTGCACCGGGGGCGGGGACATGTAGACAGCAAAAATTTGGAAAATGGCAGTGTCTCCTCGATTTCCCCGGCATCGGCCTATCTGAGCGGCATGCTTTGTTTCCGAGTAGGATAAGGCACTGACGGAGAAAGGCAGGATTATGTGTGCAGGAAAGGTGTGTGCTGAGAGGGTGACGACGTTGAGACCAGGTTGGGATCTTTAGTCCCAGGAAAGGCCCCTGGCAGGTGTGGGTGAATGTTCTCTGCCCATCCGAGTTGGCGGGGGGAGGTTTTCAGCAAACAAAGCAGCAGCGGGATTATTCGTCGCCGGAGAGGTTGCATCTGCCCACAAGCTCCACCTGGCCAGGGACCGCCCCTACTGTATTGCCCATGTCAATCAACAGAAGCTAAGACCTTCCAGAGAGACTACCTGCTATTGTCTACCCACGGGGAAGCGGTCCAGCCAGAAGCCTCCCCCGTTTCATCTCCAGGCTCTCTGTCAGGCCCCTCATACTTGTGATGTGTCTCAGGGGTAGAAGGAAGAGATTCCTCTGAATGAACACATCCAGAGAGGGGCCATAGATGCTGAGGAAGGGCACCTTGCCTACTGACATCCTAGCGTAAGTGGTAAAGAGGTACCTGCCTGCTGTCCCAGTGTGTCGAACGTGTCCGCATCAGGGATTGGCTACTGTGAAGTTATTCCCTGGTGCCCTCGATTTTGTGGCCAAAGACACAAGGGCCTGTTGTGTGTCCATGGGTACCATGGAGGGCTCTGCAGAACTGGCCGGTTAGGCTGGACTTCTCCTATTGGCTCAGTGTTTGTGACCCGTCCCCGTCAGAAGTTCCGGCCAGCCTTCCGGTGGCTGTCTCCATGGTGATTGGGGAAGAAGCCTTAGGCCCCGCACTCAGCCTTCACCTGGCCTACGTGGCCTCTTTACCCTCATCTGGACCGCCGTGTGGATGAAAGAAAGGATGTCGGCCAGTGACCACGTGTCCTCATTTCCTTTGAAGGATTTCGCTCCTTGCCCGGGCAGAAGACAGCCAAGGTCAGCCTGAGCCTAAACACCTAGTGACCTGTGACACTGCAGCTAGTGATAGATGTAGATTTCCACGCTCAGGTATCCGCAGGTGGCGGATTGAGAGTGGTCGGAGGAGAAGTGTAACTAGAGATCACACACTCACGAGGGCACGGGTCAAAGGTCTCGGAAAATAGCTGAGGTCGTGGAGCCCTAGCGGAGCCAGTCTAGGGCACAGGCCTCCGTCCTGTACTTGGCAAATAGGTGGCACCATCTGCAGAGTATGCCGCCATCCGCAGACTCTGGACTGCTGGGGCCCTGGACGCCCGGATTTCGGCCTTGTCTTTGGAGAAGTGACGCGCATGCAGTGTGCCACCGGGGGCTGTGGCCCAGCAGAAGCAAAATCTTGAAAATGCGGGCTTCATTTGACTTTGCCTGTGTTCTCCTTTGGCTGAGCGCCATCCTGTGTTTCCTAGCAGGAGAAGCATTCCTGGAGAGAGGCGGATTCCATGTGTGCCGGCAAAGTGTGTGCTGAGATGATGAGTCGCTGGAGACCAGGGTGGACTCTTCAGACCCAGGATAGGCCTCTGGCAGGTATGTGTCAATGTTTTCTGCCCATGGCACTCAGCCGGGTATTTGAATACGATGTTATCAGCGGAATTAGTAGTCTCCGGAGAGGCTGCCCCGTGTCAACAAGCTTCACCCGGCCAGGGTTCACCCGCGATGTAGCTCCCCAATCAATCACTACTCCCTAGTCCTTCCAGATAGACTACCAGATCTTCTCTGCCCTTGGGCAACCAGTACAGCCAGAGGCCTTCCCCCTTTGCTCTTTCGTCTCTAGACACTCTGTCAGGCACTCCAAGCTGTGAAGCGCCTGGGGGGGAGAAGGAAGAGATTTCAGAGAATGAACACATACAGAGAGAGAGAGAGACAGAGAGAGAGGCAGGAGATGCTGAGTGGGGATGTCTTGCGTACTGATATCCTGAGGAAAGTGGGAAAATTGGACCCTGGCCTGCTGTGCCAATGCCCTGAAGCAGTCCGCACCAGGGGCTCCCTTGTGCCTGCGTAGCCTTTCCCAGGGTGTGCTCAAATCCTGTGGCCACTAGGTGTCCTGGGTCACAATGGAGGGCCCTGTGTCATCTGCCTGGCGGGCTGGATCTCTGCCATTGGCTGAGTCTTGTCACCAGGCCCATCAAAAGCTGCGCCTACTCTTCCGGTGGGGAGACTGTCTCCATGGTGATGGCAAAGAAGCCTTAGTTCCGCCCACCTGGCCTTCACTTCACCTACCCGGCCTGCTGACCCTCACTCAGACCTCTGTGTTGATCAAAATGAATGTCGGCCAGTGGCCAGGTGTCAGCATCTGGGATAAAGGATTCGGGACCTTGCCTGAGGCAGAAGGCAGCCTAGGTCTGCGGGTCCCTGGAAGTCTAGTGAGTTGTGACGCTGCTGCCAGTGACAAATGGTGACTCCCACACTCACATATCCCCTGGTGGCAGAATGATAGCGATGGGTGGAGAAACATGGCTCCTGAGCACACGTTGAATGGGGCACCGGCCAAAGGCCAGGGCCAGGAGTGGACGTCGTGGAGCTGAATGGCGAGCCAGTGAAGGGCCCAAGGATTTCTCCTGTATGTGGCAAACAGGTCATCCGTGTCCCCACGTCCATAAACCATTGGACTGCCGGGGCCCAGGCTGCCAGGATTTCGGCCTTGCCTTCGGAGCCCGGCCACATACGCAGCCTTGCACCGGGGGCGGGGACATGTAGACAGCAAAAATTTGGAAAATGGCAGTGTCTCCTCGATTTCCCCGGCATCGGCCTATCTGAGCGGCATGCTTTGTTTCCGAGTAGGATAAGGCACTGACGGAGAAAGGCAGGATTATGTGTGCAGGAAAGGTGTGTGCTGAGAGGGTGACGACGTTGAGACCAGGTTGGGATCTTTAGTCCCAGGAAAGGCCCCTGGCAGGTGTGGGTGAATGTTCTCTGCCCATCCGAGTTGGCGGGGGGAGGTTTTCAGCAAACAAAGCAGCAGCGGGATTATTCGTCGCCGGAGAGGTTGCATCTGCCCACAAGCTCCACCTGGCCAGGGACCGCCCCTACTGTATTGCCCATGTCAATCAACAGAAGCTAAGACCTTCCAGAGAGACTACCTGCTATTGTCTACCCACGGGGAAGCGGTCCAGCCAGAAGCCTCCCCCGTTTCATCTCCAGGCTCTCTGTCAGGCCCCTCATACTTGTGATGTGTCTCAGGGGTAGAAGGAAGAGATTCCTCTGAATGAACACATCCAGAGAGGGGCCATAGATGCTGAGGAAGGGCACCTTGCCTACTGACATCCTAGCGTAAGTGGTAAAGAGGTACCTGCCTGCTGTCCCAGTGTGTCGAACGTGTCCGCATCAGGGATTGGCTACTGTGAAGTTATTCCCTGGTGCCCTCGATTTTGTGGCCAAAGACACAAGGGCCTGTTGTGTGTCCATGGGTACCATGGAGGGCTCTGCAGAACTGGCCGGTTAGGCTGGACTTCTCCTATTGGCTCAGTGTTTGTGACCCGTCCCCGTCAGAAGTTCCGGCCAGCCTTCCGGTGGCTGTCTCCATGGTGATTGGGGAAGAAGCCTTAGGCCCCGCACTCAGCCTTCACCTGGCCTACGTGGCCTCTTTACCCTCATCTGGACCGCCGTGTGGATGAAAGAAAGGATGTCGGCCAGTGACCACGTGTCCTCATTTCCTTTGAAGGATTTCGCTCCTTGCCCGGGCAGAAGACAGCCAAGGTCAGCCTGAGCCTAAACACCTAGTGACCTGTGACACTGCAGCTAGTGATAGATGTAGATTTCCACGCTCAGGTATCCGCAGGTGGCGGATTGAGAGTGGTCGGAGGAGAAGTGTAACTAGAGATCACACACTCACGAGGGCACGGGTCAAAGGTCTCGGAAAATAGCTGAGGTCGTGGAGCCCTAGCGGAGCCAGTCTAGGGCACAGGCCTCCGTCCTGTGCTTGGCAAATAGGTGGCACCATCTGCAGAGTATGCCGCCATCCGCAGACTCTGGACTGCTGGGGCCCTGGACGCCCGGATTTCGGCCTTGTCTTTGGAGAAGTGACGCGCATGCAGTGTGCCACCGGGGGCTGTGGCCCAGCAGAAGCAAAATCTTGAAAATGCGGGCTTCATTTGACTTTGCCTGTGTTCTCCTTTGGCTGAGTGCCATCCTGTGTTTCCTAGCAGGAGAAGCATTCCTGGAGAGAGGCGGATTCCATGTGTGCCGGCAAAGTGTGTGCTGAGATGATGAGTCGCTGGAGACCAGGGTGGACTCTTCAGACCCAGGATAGGCCTCTGGCAGGTATGTGTCAATGTTTTCTGCCCATGGCACTCAGCCGGGTATTTGAATACAATGTTATCAGCGGAATTAGTAGTCTCCGGAGAGGCTGCCCCGTGTCAACAAGCTTCACCCGGCCAGGGTTCACCCGCGATGTAGCTCCCCAATCAATCACTACTCCCTAGTCCTTCCAGATAGACTACCAGATCTTCTCTGCCCTTGGGCAACCAGTACAGCCAGAGGCCTTCCCCCTTTGCTCTTTCGTCTCTAGACACTCTGTCAGGCACTCCAAGCTGTGAAGCGCCTGGGGGGGAGAAGGAAGAGATTTCAGAGAATGAACACATACAGAGAGAGAGAGAGACAGAGAGAGAGGCAGGAGATGCTGAGTGGGGATGTCTTGCGTACTGATATCCTGAGGAAAGTGGGAAAATTGGACCCTGGCCTGCTGTGCCAATGCCCTGAAGCAGTCCGCACCAGGGGCTCCCTTGTGCCTGCGTAGCCTTTCCCAGGGTGTGCTCAAATCCTGTGGCCACTAGGTGTCCTGGGTCACAATGGAGGGCCCTGTGTCATCTGCCTGGCGGGCTGGATCTCTGCCATTGGCTGAGTCTTGTCACCAGGCCCATCATAAGCTGCGCCTACTCTTCCGGTGGGGAGACTGTCTCCATGGTGATGGCAAAGAAGCCTTAGTCCCGCCCACCTGGCCTTCACTTCACCTACCCGGCCTGCTGACCCTCACTCAGACCTCTGTGTTGATCAAAATGAATGTCGGCCAGTGGCCAGGTGTCAGCATCTGGGATAAAGGATTCGGGACCTTGCCTGAGGCAGAAGGCAGCCTAGGTCTGCGGGTCCCTGGAAGTCTAGTGAGTTGTGACGCTGCTGCCAGTGACAAATGGTGACTCCCACACTCACATATCCCCTGGTGGCAGAATGATAGCGATGGGTGGAGAAACATGGCTCCTGAGCACACGTTGAATGGGGCACCGGCCGAAGGCCAGGGCCAGGAGTGGACGTCGTGGAGCTGAATGGCGAGCCAGTGAAGGGCCCAAGGATTTCTCCTGTATGTGGCAAACAGGTCATCCGTGTCCCCACGTCCATAAACCATTGGACTGCCGGGGCCCAGGCTGCCAGGATTTCGGCCTTGCCTTCGGAGCCCGGCCACATACGCAGCCTTGCACTGGGGGCGGGGACATGTAGACAGCAAAAATTTGGAAAATGGCAGTGTCTCCTCGATTTCCCCGGCATCGGCCTATCTGAGCGGCATGCTTTGTTTCCGAGTAGGATAAGGCACTGACGGAGAAAGGCAGGATTATGTGTGCAGGAAAGGTGTGTGCTGAGAGGGTGACGACGTTGAGACCAGGTTGGGATCTTTAGTCCCAGGAAAGGCCCCTGGCAGGTGTGGGTGAATGTTCTCTGCCCATCCGAGTTGGCGGGGGGAGGTTTTCAGCAAACAAAGCAGCAGCGGGATTATTCGTCGCCGGAGAGGTTGCATCTGCCCACAAGCTCCACCTGGCCAGGGACCGCCCCTACTGTATTGCCCATGTCAATCAACAGAAGCTAAGACCTTCCAGAGAGACTACCTGCTATTGTCTACCCACGGGGAAGCGGTCCAGCCAGAAGCCTCCCCCGTTTCATCTCCAGGCTCTCTGTCAGGCCCCTCATACTTGTGATGTGTCTCAGGGGTAGAAGGAAGAGATTCCTCTGAATGAACACATCCAGAGAGGGGCCATAGATGCTGAGGAAGGGCACCTTGCCTACTGACATCCTAGCGTAAGTGGTAAAGAGGTACCTGCCTGCTGTCCCAGTGTGTCGAACGTGTCCGCATCAGGGATTGGCTACTGTGAAGTTATTCCCTGGTGCCCTCGATTTTGTGGCCAAAGACACAAGGGCCTGTTGTGTGTCCATGGGTACCATGGAGGGCTCTGCAGAACTGGCCGGTTAGGCTGGACTTCTCCTATTGGCTCAGTGTTTGTGACCCGTCCCCGTCAGAAGTTCCGGCCAGCCTTCCGGTGGCTGTCTCCATGGTGATTGGGGAAGAAGCCTTAGGCCCCGCACTCAGCCTTCACCTGGCCTACGTGGCCTCTTTACCCTCATCTGGACCGCCGTGTGGATGAAAGAAAGGATGTCGGCCAGTGACCACGTGTCCTCATTTCCTTTGAAGGATTTCGCTCCTTGCCCGGGCAGAAGACAGCCAAGGTCAGCCTGAGCCTAAACACCTAGTGACCTGTGACACTGCAGCTAGTGATAGATGTAGATTTCCACGCTCAGGTATCCGCAGGTGGCGGATTGAGAGTGGTCGGAGGAGAAGTGTAACTAGAGATCACACACTCACGAGGGCACGGGTCAAAGGTCTCGGAAAATAGCTGAGGTCGTGGAGCCCTAGCGGAGCCAGTCTAGGGCACAGGCCTCCGTCCTGTGCTTGGCAAATAGGTGGCACCATCTGCAGAGTATGCCGCCATCCGCAGACTCTGGACTGCTGGGGCCCTGGACGCCCGGATTTCGGCCTTGTCTTTGGAGAAGTGACGCGCATGCAGTGTGCCACCGGGGGCTGTGGCCCAGCAGAAGCAAAATCTTGAAAATGCGGGCTTCATTTGACTTTGCCTGTGTTCTCCTTTGGCTGAGCGCCATCCTGTGTTTCCTAGCAGGAGAAGCATTCCTGGAGAGAGGCGGATTCCATGTGTGCCGGCAAAGTGTGTGCTGAGATGATGAGTCGCTGGAGACCAGGGTGGACTCTTCAGACCCAGGATAGGCCTCTGGCAGGTATGTGTCAATGTTTTCTGCCCATGGCACTCAGCCCGGTATTTGAATACAATGTTATCAGCGGAATTAGTAGTCTCCGGAGAGGCTGCCCCGTGTCAACAAGCTTCACCCGGCCAGGGTTCACCCGCGATGTAGCTCCCCAATCAATCACTACTCCCTAGTCCTTCCAGATAGACTACCAGATCTTCTCTGCCCTTGGGCAACCAGTACAGCCAGAGGCCTTCCCCCTTTGCTCTTTCGTCTCTAGACACTCTGTCAGGCACTCCAAGCTGTGAAGCGCCTGGGGGGGAGAAGGAAGAGATTTCAGAGAATGAACACATACAGAGAGAGAGAGAGAGACAGAGAGAGAGGCAGGAGATGCTGAGTGGGGATGTCTTGCGTACTGATATCCTGAGGAAAGTGGGAAAATTGGACCCTGGCCTGCTGTGCCAATGCCCTGAAGCAGTCCGCACCAGGGGCTCCCTTGTGCCTGCGTAGCCTTTCCCAGGGTGTGCTCAAATCCTGTGGCCACTAGGTGTCCTGGGTCACAATGGAGGGCCCTGTGTCATCTGCCTGGCGGGCTGGATCTCTGCCATTGGCTGAGTCTTGTCACCAGGCCCATCATAAGCTGCGCCTACTCTTCCGGTGGGGAGACTGTCTCCATGGTGATGGCAAAGAAGCCTTAGTCCCGCCCACCTGGCCTTCACTTCACCTACCCGGCCTGCTGACCCTCACTCAGACCTCTGTGTTGATCAAAATGAATGTCGGCCAGTGGCCAGGTGTCAGCATCTGGGATAAAGGATTCGGGACCTTGCCTGAGGCAGAAGGCAGCCTAGGTCTGCGGGTCCCTGGAAGTCTAGTGAGTTGTGACGCTGCTGCCAGTGACAAATGGTGACTCCCACACTCACATATCCCCTGGTGGCAGAATGATAGCGATGGGTGGAGAAACATGGCTCCTGAGCACACGTTGAATGGGGCACCGGCCGAAGGCCAGGGCCAGGAGTGGACGTCGTGGAGCTGAATGGCGAGCCAGTGAAGGGCCCAAGGATTTCTCCTGTATGTGGCAAACAGGTCATCCGTGTCCCCACGTCCATAAACCATTGGACTGCCGGGGCCCAGGCTGCCAGGATTTCGGCCTTGCCTTCGGAGCCCGGCCACATACGCAGCCTTGCACCGGGGGCGGGGACATGTAGACAGCAAAAATTTGGAAAATGGCAGTGTCTCCTCGATTTCCCCGGCATCGGCCTATCTGAGCGGCATGCTTTGTTTCCGAGTAGGATAAGGCACTGACGGAGAAAGGCAGGATTATGTGTGCAGGAAAGGTGTGTGCTGAGAGGGTGACGACGTTGAGACCAGGTTGGGATCTTTAGTCCCAGGAAAGGCCCCTGGCAGGTGTGGGTGAATGTTCTCTGCCCATCCGAGTTGGCGGGGGGAGGTTTTCAGCAAACAAAGCAGCAGCGGGATTATTCGTCGCCGGAGAGGTTGCATCTGCCCACAAGCTCCACCTGGCCAGGGACCGCCCCTACTGTATTGCCCATGTCAATCAACAGAAGCTAAGACCTTCCAGAGAGACTACCTGCTATTGTCTACCCACGGGGAAGCGGTCCAGCCAGAAGCCTCCCCCGTTTCATCTCCAGGCTCTCTGTCAGGCCCCTCATACTTGTGATGTGTCTCAGGGGTAGAAGGAAGAGATTCCTCTGAATGAACACATCCAGAGAGGGGCCATAGATGCTGAGGAAGGGCACCTTGCCTACTGACATCCTAGCGTAAGTGGTAAAGAGGTACCTGCCTGCTGTCCCAGTGTGTCGAACGTGTCCGCATCAGGGATTGGCTACTGTGAAGTTATTCCCTGGTGCCCTCGATTTTGTGGCCAAAGACACAAGGGCCTGTTGTGTGTCCATGGGTACCATGGAGGGCTCTGCAGAACTGGCCGGTTAGGCTGGACTTCTCCTATTGGCTCAGTGTTTGTGACCCGTCCCCGTCAGAAGTTCCGGCCAGCCTTCCGGTGGCTGTCTCCATGGTGATTGGGGAAGAAGCCTTAGGCCCCGCACTCAGCCTTCACCTGGCCTACGTGGCCTCTTTACCCTCATCTGGACCGCCGTGTGGATGAAAGAAAGGATGTCGGCCAGTGACCACGTGTCCTCATTTCCTTTGAAGGATTTCGCTCCTTGCCCGGGCAGAAGACAGCCAAGGTCAGCCTGAGCCTAAACACCTAGTGACCTGTGACACTGCAGCTAGTGATAGATGTAGATTTCCACGCTCAGGTATCCGCAGGTGGCGGATTGAGAGTGGTCGGAGGAGAAGTGTAACTAGAGATCACACACTCACGAGGGCACGGGTCAAAGGTCTCGGAAAATAGCTGAGGTCGTGGAGCCCTAGCGGAGCCAGTCTAGGGCACAGGCCTCCGTCCTGTACTTGGCAAATAGGTGGCACCATCTGCAGAGTATGCCGCCATCCGCAGACTCTGGACTGCTGGGGCCCTGGACGCCCGGATTTCGGCCTTGTCTTTGGAGAAGTGACGCGCATGCAGTGTGCCACCGGGGGCTGTGGCCCAGCAGAAGCAAAATCTTGAAAATGCGGGCTTCATTTGACTTTGCCTGTGTTCTCCTTTGGCTGAGCGCCATCCTGTGTTTCCTAGCAGGAGAAGCATTCCTGGAGAGAGGCGGATTCCATGTGTGCCGGCAAAGTGTGTGCTGAGATGATGAGTCGCTGGAGACCAGGGTGGACTCTTCAGACCCAGGATAGGCCTCTGGCAGGTATGTGTCAATGTTTTCTGCCCATGGCACTCAGCCGGGTATTTGAATACGATGTTATCAGCGGAATTAGTAGTCTCCGGAGAGGCTGCCCCGTGTCAACAAGCTTCACCCGGCCAGGGTTCACCCGTGATGTAGCTCCCCAATCAATCACTACTCCCTAGTCCTTCCAGATAGACTACCAGATCTTCTCTGCCCTTGGGCAACCAGTACAGCCAGAGGCCTTCCCCCTTTGCTCTTTCGTCTCTAGACACTCTGTCAGGCACTCCAAGCTGTGAAGCGCCTGGGGGGGAGAAGGAAGAGATTTCAGAGAATGAACACATACAGAGAGAGAGAGAGACAGAGAGAGAGGCAGGAGATGCTGAGTGGGGATGTCTTGCGTACTGATATCCTGAGGAAAGTGGGAAAATTGGACCCTGGCCTGCTGTGCCAATGCCCTGAAGCAGTCCGCACCAGGGGCTCCCTTGTGCCTGCGTAGCCTTTCCCAGGGTGTGCTCAAATCCTGTGGCCACTAGGTGTCCTGGGTCACAATGGAGGGCCCTGTGTCATCTGCCTGGCGGGCTGGATCTCTGCCATTGGCTGAGTCTTGTCACCAGGCCCATCATAAGCTGCGCCTACTCTTCCGGTGGGGAGACTGTCTCCATGGTGATGGCAAAGAAGCCTTAGTTCCGCCCACCTGGCCTTCACTTCACCTACCCGGCCTGCTGACCCTCACTCAGACCTCTGTGTTGATCAAAATGAATGTCGGCCAGTGGCCAGGTGTCAGCATCTGGGATAAAGGATTCGGGACCTTGCCTGAGGCAGAAGGCAGCCTAGGTCTGCGGGTCCCTGGAAGTCTAGTGAGTTGTGACGCTGCTGCCAGTGACAAATGGTGACTCCCACACTCACATATCCCCTGGTGGCAGAATGATAGCGATGGGTGGAGAAACATGGCTCCTGAGCACACGTTGAATGGGGCACCGGCCAAAGGCCAGGGCCAGGAGTGGACGTCGTGGAGCTGAATGGCGAGCCAGTGAAGGGCCCAAGGATTTCTCCTGTATGTGGCAAACAGGTCATCCGTGTCCCCACGTCCATAAACCATTGGACTGCCGGGGCCCAGGCTGCCAGGATTTCGGCCTTGCCTTCGGAGCCCGGCCACATACGCAGCCTTGCACCGGGGGCGGGGACATGTAGACAGCAAAAATTTGGAAAATGGCAGTGTCTCCTCGATTTCCCCGGCATCGGCCTATCTGAGCGGCATGCTTTGTTTCCGAGTAGGATAAGGCACTGACGGAGAAAGGCAGGATTATGTGTGCAGGAAAGGTGTGTGCTGAGAGGGTGACGACGTTGAGACCAGGTTGGGATCTTTAGTCCCAGGAAAGGCCCCTGGCAGGTGTGGGTGAATGTTCTCTGCCCATCCGAGTTGGCGGGGGGAGGTTTTCAGCAAACAAAGCAGCAGCGGGATTATTCGTCGCCGGAGAGGTTGCATCTGCCCACAAGCTCCACCTGGCCAGGGACCGCCCCTACTGTATTGCCCATGTCAATCAACAGAAGCTAAGACCTTCCAGAGAGACTACCTGCTATTGTCTACCCACGGGGAAGCGGTCCAGCCAGAAGCCTCCCCCGTTTCATCTCCAGGCTCTCTGTCAGGCCCCTCATACTTGTGATGTGTCTCAGGGGTAGAAGGAAGAGATTCCTCTGAATGAACACATCCAGAGAGGGGCCATAGATGCTGAGGAAGGGCACCTTGCCTACTGACATCCTAGCGTAAGTGGTAAAGAGGTACCTGCCTGCTGTCCCAGTGTGTCGAACGTGTCCGCATCAGGGATTGGCTACTGTGAAGTTATTCCCTGGTGCCCTCGATTTTGTGGCCAAAGACACAAGGGCCTGTTGTGTGTCCATGGGTACCATGGAGGGCTCTGCAGAACTGGCCGGTTAGGCTGGACTTCTCCTATTGGCTCAGTGTTTGTGACCCGTCCCCGTCAGAAGTTCCGGCCAGCCTTCCGGTGGCTGTCTCCATGGTGATTGGGGAAGAAGCCTTAGGCCCCGCACTCAGCCTTCACCTGGCCTACGTGGCCTCTTTACCCTCATCTGGACCGCCGTGTGGATGAAAGAAAGGATGTCGGCCAGTGACCACGTGTCCTCATTTCCTTTGAAGGATTTCGCTCCTTGCCCGGGCAGAAGACAGCCAAGGTCAGCCTGAGCCTAAACACCTAGTGACCTGTGACACTGCAGCTAGTGATAGATGTAGATTTCCACGCTCAGGTATCCGCAGGTGGCGGATTGAGAGTGGTCGGAGGAGAAGTGTAACTAGAGATCACACACTCACGAGGGCACGGGTCAAAGGTCTCGGAAAATAGCTGAGGTCGTGGAGCCCTAGCGGAGCCAGTCTAGGGCACAGGCCTCCGTCCTGTGCTTGGCAAATAGGTGGCACCATCTGCAGAGTATGCCGCCATCCGCAGACTCTGGACTGCTGGGGCCCTGGACGCCCGGATTTCGGCCTTGTCTTTGGAGAAGTGACGCGCATGCAGTGTGCCACCGGGGGCTGTGGCCCAGCAGAAGCAAAATCTTGAAAATGCGGGCTTCATTTGACTTTGCCTGTGTTCTCCTTTGGCTGAGCGCCATCCTGTGTTTCCTAGCAGGAGAAGCATTCCTGGAGAGAGGCGGATTCCATGTGTGCCGGCAAAGTGTGTGCTGAGATGATGAGTCGCTGGAGACCAGGGTGGACTCTTCAGACCCAGGATAGGCCTCTGGCAGGTATGTGTCAATGTTTTCTGCCCATGGCACTCAGCCCGGTATTTGAATACAATGTTATCAGCGGAATTAGTAGTCTCCGGAGAGGCTGCCCCGTGTCAACAAGCTTCACCCGGCCAGGGTTCACCTGTGATGTAGCTCCCCAATCAATCACTACTCCCTAGTCCTTCCAGATAGACTACCAGATCTTCTCTGCCCTTGGGCAACCAGTACAGCCAGAGGCCTTCCCCCTTTGCTCTTTCGTCTCTAGACACTCTGTCAGGCACTCCAAGCTGTGAAGCGCCTGGGGGGGAGAAGGAAGAGATTTCAGAGAATGAACACATACAGAGAGAGAGAGAGACAGAGAGAGAGGCAGGAGATGCTGAGTGGGGATGTCTTGCGTACTGATATCCTGAGGAAAGTGGGAAAATTGGACCCTGGCCTGCTGTGCCAATGCCCTGAAGCAGTCCGCACCAGGGGCTCCCTTGTGCCTGCGTAGCCTTTCCCAGGGTGTGCTCAAATCCTGTGGCCACTAGGTGTCCTGGGTCACAATGGAGGGCCCTGTGTCATCTGCCTGGCGGGCTGGATCTCTGCCATTGGCTGAGTCTTGTCACCAGGCCCATCATAAGCTGCGCCTACTCTTCCGGTGGGGAGACTGTCTCCATGGTGATGGCAAAGAAGCCTTAGTCCCGCCCACCTGGCCTTCACTTCACCTACCCGGCCTGCTGACCCTCACTCAGACCTCTGTGTTGATCAAAATGAATGTCGGCCAGTGGCCAGGTGTCAGCATCTGGGATAAAGGATTCGGGACCTTGCCTGAGGCAGAAGGCAGCCTAGGTCTGCGGGTCCCTGGAAGTCTAGTGAGTTGTGACGCTGCTGCCAGTGACAAATGGTGACTCCCACACTCACATATCCCCTGGTGGCAGAATGATAGCGATGGGTGGAGAAACATGGCTCCTGAGCACACGTTGAATGGGGCACCGGCCAAAGGCCAGGGCCAGGAGTGGACGTCGTGGAGCTGAATGGCGAGCCAGTGAAGGGCCCAAGGATTTCTCCTGTATGTGGCAAACAGGTCATCCGTGTCCCCCCGTCCATAAACCACTGGACTCCCGGGGCCCAGGCTGCCAGGATTTCGGCCTTGCCTTCGGAGCCCGGCCACATACGCAGCCTTGCACTGGGGGCGGGGACATGTAGACAGCAAAAATTTGGAAAATGGCAGTGTCTCCTCGATTTCCCCGGCATCGGCCTATCTGAGCGGCATGCTTTGTTTCCTAGTAGGATAAGGCACTGACGGAGAAAGGCAGGATTATGTGTGCAGGAAAGGTGTGTGCTGAGAGGGTGACGACGTTGAGACCAGGTTGGGATCTTTAGTCCCAGGAAAGGCCCCTGGCAGGTGTGGGTGAATGTTCTCTGCCCATCCGAGTTGGCGGGGGGAGGTTTTCAGCAAACAAAGCAGCAGCGGGATTATTCGTCGCCGGAGAGGTTGCATCTGCCCACAAGCTCCACCTGGCCAGGGACCGCCCCTACTGTATTGCCCATATCAATCAACAGAAGCTAAGACTACCTGCTATTGTCTACCCACGGGGAAGCGGTCCAGCCGGAAGCCTCCCCCGTTTCATCTCCAGGCTCTCTGTCAGGCCCCTCATACTTGTGATGTGTCTCAGGGGTAGAAGGAAGAGATTCCTCTGAATGAACACATCCAGAGAGGGGCCATAGATGCTGGGGAAGGCGCCTTGCCTACTGATTGGGAAAGAAGCCTTAGGCCCCGCACTCAGCCTTCACCTGGCCTACGTGGCCTGTTTATCCTCTTCTAGAGCGCTGTGTGGATTAAAGAAAGGATGTCGGCCAGTGACCACTTGTCCTCATTTCCTTTCAAGGATTAAGCTCCTTGCCTGGACAGAAGACAGCCAAGGTCAGCCTGAGCCTAGTCACCTAGTGACCTGTGACACTGTAGCCGGTGATGGATGTTGATTTCCACACTCAGGTATCCACAGGTGGCTTTTTGAGAGTGTTCGGAGGAGAAGTGTAACTAGAGATCACACACTCACAAGGGCACGGGCCAAAGATCCCGGAAAATAGCTGAGGTCGTGGAGCTCTAGCGGAGCCAATCCAGGGCCCAGGCCTCCCTCATGTAAGTTCAAAGAGGTTATCCCTATGCCCCCATGCACAGACTTTGGACTGCTGGTACCCTGGATGCCCTGATTTTGGCCTTGCCTTTGGAGAAGTGACGCATATGCAGTGTGCCACCGGAGGTTGCCTATTATTGCCTTCAGAAATCTCTGTTCGGGCCTGTTCTTGCTTGCATGTCTCTCCATTCACGCCTATTCTTGAATGCTGGACTCTCCGTTCGGGACTATTCTTACTGTCGAGCTCTCCGTTCGGACCTAATCTTGCCTGCGGGAGTCTCCTTTCGGGTGTCCTCTTCCACGCGAGGCTCCTCTCTTAGATCCTTTTGTGCTTACGGATCTCCTTTATTTGGTTCTGTTCTAGGCTGCGGAGCTTTGCTATTCGGGCCTGTTCGTGCGTGCATGGCCTCGCTACTTGGGCCAGAGCATATGTGCAGGGCTGCGCTACATGGTGTGTTCGTGCGTGCCCGGCTGTGCTACTCGGGCCTGTTCCTTAGTGTGGGGCTTCTCTATTCGGGCCTGTTCTTGCTGCGGAACTCTGTTCAGGCCTATTCTTGCCTGTGGGGCTCCTGTATTCGGGCCTATTGTGGCCTACGGGATTCTCCGTTCTTTGCTGTTCTGGCCTGCAGGACTATCCGTTCGGGCCTATTCTCGCCTGTGAGAGTCTCCGTTCGGACTATTCTGAACTGCGGGACTCTCTGTTCGGTCCTATTCTTGATAGCGGGACTCTACTCGGGCCTATCCTTGCTTGCGGGACTCTGTTAGAGCCTATGCTTGCCAGCAGGAATCTCCGTTCGGGCCTATTCTGGCCTGCGGGACTCTCCGTTCAGGCCTGTTCTCACCTGCGGGACTCGCCGTTCGGGTCTTTCCTCGTCTGCGGGACTCTCTGTTCAGGCCTTTCTGGCCATCGGGACTGTCCGATCAGGTCTATTCTTGCCTGCAGGGCTCTCCGTTCGGGCCTATTCTCGCCTGTGAGAGTCTCCGTTCGGACTATTCTGAACTGCGGGACTCTCTGTTTGGTCCTATTCTTGATAGCGGGACTCTACTCGGGCCTATCCTTGCTTGCGGGACTCTGTTAGAGCCTATGCTTGCCAGCAGGAATCTCCGTTCGGGCCTATTCTGGCCTGCGGGACTCTCCGTTCAGGCCTGTTCTCACCTGCGGGACTCGCCGTTCGGGTCTTTCCTCGTCTGCGGGACTCTCTGTTCAGGCCTTTCTGGCCATCGGGACTGTCCGATCAGGTCTATTCTTGCCTGCAGGACTCTCCGTTCCTGCCTGTGCTGGCCTGCGGGATTCTCAGTTTGGGCCCATTCTCGCCTGCGGGATTCTCCGTTTGGGCCTATTCTGACCTGCAGAACTCTCCGTTCGGGCCTATTCTCACTTGCGGGACTCTCCGTTCGGGTCTTTCTGGACTGCGGGACTCTCTGGACGTTTTCTTGCCAGTGGGACTTTAAAAAAATTCTTGCCTACGGGGCTCATCTATTCGGGCCTATTCTTGCCTGAAGGAATCTCCATTCGGGCCTATTCTTGCCCGCGGTACTCTCTGTTCGATCCTATTCTTCCCTGCGTGACTCTCCGTTCGGACCTATTCTTGCCTACGGGACTCTGTTTGAGCCTCTTCTTGCCTGCATGGCTCCTCTACTCGGGCCTATTCTTACCTGCTGGTCTCTGCTCTTGCCTGTTCCTGCCTGCAGGACTGTCCGTACGGGCCTATTCTTGCCTGCGGGACTCTCCGTTTGAGCCTATTCTTGCCTGCGTTACTCTCCGTTCGGGTCTGTTCTTGCCTGCGGGACTCTGTTCGGGCCTCTTCTTTCCTGCGCGGCTCCTCTACTTGGGCCTATTGTTGCCTGCGGGACTCTCCCTTCGAGCCTATTCTTGCCTCCGGGAATCTCCGTTCGGGCGTCTTCTGGCCTGCGGGACTCTGTTCGGGTCTCTTCTTTCCTGCACGGCTCCTCTACTAGGGCCTATTCTCGCCTGCGGGACTTCCCTTCAGGCCTATTCTTGCCTGCGGTACTCTCCGTTTGGACCTAATCTTGCCTGCGGGAGTCTCCTTTCAGGTCTCCTCTTGCATGCGGGCCTACTCTATCTGGGCCTCTCGAGCTTATGCAGCTCCTTTATTTGGTCCTGTTCTAGCCTGCGGAGCTCTGCTATTCGGGCCTGTTCATGCATGCGGGACTCCGCTACTCAAGCCTGATCGTGCTTGTGGGGCTCTGCTACTCGGGCGTGTTTGTGCGTGCGGGGCTTCACTACTTGGGCATATTCTTGCCTGCGGGACTCTGTTCGATCCTATCCTTGCCTGCAGGAATCTCTGTTCAGGCCTAGGCTGGCCCGCGGGATTTTCAGTTTGGGCGTATTTTTGCCTGCGAGCCTTCCCTTCGGGCCTATTCGTGCCTGCGGGTCTCTCTGTTCGGGCCTATTCTGGCCTGCGGGACTCTGTTTGGGCCTATTCTTGCCTGCAGCAGTCTCTATTCAGGCCTATTTTTGCCTGCGGGACTCTCCGTTCGAGTCTATTCTTGCTTGCGGGACTCTGTTCGGGCCTATTGTTGCCTGTAGAAATTCCCGTTTGGGCCTGTTCTTGCCTGCGGGAATCTCCGTTCGAGCCTGTTCTTCCCTGTGAGACTTTCCGATCTAACCTATTCTTGCCTGTGGGACTCTCCATTCGGGCCTAATCTTGCCTGGGGACTCTGTTTGGGCCTCTTCTTGCCTACATGGCTTCTCTTCTCGGGCCTATTTTTTCCAGCGGGACTCTATTCGGGCCTATTCTTTCCTCCGGGGCTCCTCTATTCGGGCTTATTCTTGCCTGCGGGACTCTGTTTGGGCCTATTCTTGCCTTCAGGAATCTCCATTTGGGCCTATTCTTGCCTGCGGGAGTATTTTGGGGCCTATTCTAGCTCTGGGAATCTCCATTCGGGTCTATTCTGGCCTGCGGGACTCTGTTCGGGCCTATGCTTGTCCTGTGGGAATCTCCGTTCAGGCCTATGCTGGCCTGCGGGATTCTCAGTTTTGGCGTATTTTCACCTGTGGGACTTGCTTCGGGCCTATTTTCACCTGCAGGTGTCTCCGTTCGGGACTATTCTTACCTGCGGAACTCTCCATTCGGACCTAATCTTGCCTGCGAGAGTCTCCTTCGGGTCACCTCTTGCATGCAGGGCTCCTCTCTTTGGGCCTTTTGTGCTTACGGAGCTCCGTTATTCGGTCCTGTTTTAGCCTGCGGAGCTCCACTATTTGGGCCTGATGATGCATGTGGGGCTCCGCTATTTGGGCCTGATCGTGCATGCGGGGCTTCCCTACTTGGGTCTGTTCGTGCGTGCGGGACTCTGTTTGTGCCTATGCTTGCGTGGGGGAATCTCCATTCGGGCCTATTCTTGCCTGCGGGACTCTCCATTCAGGCCTATCCTGGCCTGCGGGACTCCCTCTTTGGGTCTTTCTGGCCTGCGGGACTCTCCGTTCAGGTCTATCCTTGCCTGCAGGACTCTCTGTTCGGGCGTATGCTGGTCTGTGGGATTCTCAATTTGGGAGTATTCTCACCAGCATGACTTCTTTTCGGGCCTATTCTTGCCTGTGGGACTCTGTACGTGCCTATTCTTGCCTGCAGGAATCTCCGTTCTGGCCTATTCTTGCCTAAGGGACACTCCGTTCGAGTCTATTCTTTCTGCGGGGCTCTCTGTTCGGGCCTATTCTCACCTGCGGGACTCTCCATTCGGGCCTATTCTTGCCTGCGGGACTCTTTTCGGGCCTCTTCTTGCTTGCATGGCTCCTCTACTTGGGCCTATTCTTCCTGCAGGACTCTGTTCGGACCTAATCTTGCCTCCGGGAATCTCCGCTTGAGTCTATTCTGGCCTGCTGGACTCTGTTCGGGCCTATGCTTGACTGAGGGAATTTTCGTTTGGGTCTATTCTTACGTGTGGGACTCTGCATTCGGGCCGTTCAGTCCTTCGGGACTATCCGTTCGAGCCTATTCTTGCCTGTGGGACTCTATTCGGGCCAATTCTTGCCTGCAGGACTCTCCGTTTGGGCCTATTCTTGCCTGCGGGACTCTGTTCGGGCCTCTTCTTGCCTGCACGGTTCTTCTACTCAGGCCTATTCTTGCCTGCAGGACTCTGTTCGGGCCTATTCTTGCTCCAGGAATCTCCTTTTGGGCCTATTCTCGCCTGCGGGACTCTGTTATTGCCTATGATTTCCTGCGGGAATCTCCGTTCGGGCCTATTCTGGCCTGCGGGACTCTGTTCAGACCTATGCTTGCCTGCGGGAATGTTCGTTAAGGCCTATGCTGGCCTGCGGGATTCTCAGTTTGCGTGTATTCTCGCCTGAGGGACTTCCCTTCGGGCCTGTTCTCGCCTGCAGGACTCTCCGTTCGGGCCTATTCTTGCCAGCGGGGCTCTCTGTTCGGGCCTATTCTTACCTGTGGAACTCTCCGTTCGGACCTAATCTTACCTGCGGGAGTCTCCTTTCAGGTGTCCTCTTGCATGCGGGGCTCCTCTATTTGGGCCTTTTGTGCTTACGGAGCTCCGTTATTCGGTCCTGTTCTAGCCTGTGGAGCTCTGCTATTCGGGCCTGATCGTACATGCGGGGCGGTACTCAGGCCTGATCATGAATGCGAGGCTCCACTACTCAGGTCTGTTTGTGCGTGCGGGGCTCCGCTACTCGGGCCTATTCGTGCGTGTGGGGCTCCTCTATTCAGGCCTATTCATGCCTGCGGGACTCTCCGTTCAGGCCTATTCTTGCCTGCGGGACTCTGTTCGGGCCTCTTCATGCTCCGGAATCTCTGTTGGGGCCTATTTTGGTCTTCGGGACTCTGTTCCGGTCGAGGTTTGCCTGCGGGAATCTCCGTTAGGGCCTATTTTGGCCTGCGGGACTCTGCATTCGGGCCTATTCTCGTCTGCGGGAGTATCCGTTAGGATTTCCTTGCCTGTGGGACACTCCGTTCGGGCTTATTCTTGCCAGCGGGACTCTATTCAGGACTCTTCTTGCCTGCATGGCTCCTCTACTCGGGTCTATTTTTGCCCGCGGGACTCTGTTTGTGCCTATTCTTGCCTGCAGGAATCTCCGTTCGGGCCTATCCTTGCCTGCGGGACTCTGTTCGGGCCTATTCTTGCCCGCAGGAATCTATATTCCGGCCTATTTTTGCCTACGGGACTCTCCGTTCAAGTCTATTCTTGCCTGCGGGAATCTCTGTTCGGGCCTGTTCTGGCTTGTGGGACTCTGTACTTGCCTATTCTTGCCTGCAGGAATCTCCGTTCGGGCCTATTCTTGCCTGTGGGACTCTCTGTTCGAGCCTATTCTTGCCTGCAGGACTCTGTTCGGGTCTCTTCTTGCCTCCAGGAATCTCCGTTCCGGCGTATTCTGGCCTGCGGGACTCTGTTCCGGCCTGTGCTTGCCTGCAGGAATCTCCGTTCCGGCCTATTCTGGCTTGCGGGACTCTCCGGGCTTATTCTCGCCTGCGGGACTCTCCGTTTGAGCGTATTCTTGCCTGTGGGACTCTTTTTGGGCCTCTTCTGGCCTGCACGGCTCCTCTACTTGGGCCTATTCTTGTCTGCGGGACTCTGTTTGGGCGTATTCTTGCCTCCGGGAATCTCCGTTTGGGCCTATTCTGGCCTGCAGGACTCTGTTCAGGCCTATGCTTGCCTGCGGGACTCTTTGTTCGGGCCTTTCTGGCCTTTGGCACTCTCTGTTCGGACCTATTCTTGTCTGCGGGCCTCTCCGTTTGGGGCTATTCTGGCCTGCGGGACTCTGTTATGGCTTCTTTTTGCCTGCACGGCTCCTCTACTCGGGCCTATTCTTGCCTGCGGGACTCTATTCGTGTCTATTCGTGTCTACTCGTGTCTACGGGGTTCCTCTGTTCTGGCCTATTCTTGCCTGCGGGACTCTGTTCGGGTCTATTCTTGCCTGCAGGAATCTCCATTTGGGCCTGTTTTTGCCTACAGGACTCTCCGTTCGAGTCAATTCTTGCCTGCGGGACTCTCTTCAGGTCTTTTCTTGCATGCATGTCTCCTCTACTCAGGCGTATTCTTGCCTAGGGGACTCCGTACGTGCCTATTCTTGCCTGCAGTAATCTCCGTTCGGGCCTATTCTTGCCTGCGGGACTCTCCATTTGGGCCTATTCTTGCCTGTGGACTCTGTTCGGTCCTCTTCTTGCTTGCACGGCTCTTCTACTCGGGCCTATTCTTGACTGCGGGACTCTGTTCAGGCCTATTCTTGCTCCGGGAATCTCCGTTTGGGCCTATTTGGGCCTGCGGGACTCAGTTCAGACCTATGCTTGCCTGCAGGAATCTCCATTTGGGCCTGTTCTAGCCTGCGGGTCTCTCCATTCGGGACTTTTCTGGCCTGCGGGATTCTCAGTTTGGGAGTATTCTTACCTGCGTGACTTCTCTTCGGCCCTATTCTGGCTTGCGGGACTTTCCGTTCGGGCGTATTCTGACCTGCGTGACTCTCCATTCGGGCCTTTCTAGCCTGCGGGGCTCTCTGTTGAGGTCTATTCTTGCCTGCAGGACTCTCTGTTCGGTCCTATGCTGGCCTGTGGGATTCTCAGTTTGGGAGTATTCTCGCCTACGTGAATTCTCTTCGGCCCTATTCTGGCCTGCGGGACTCTCCGTTCGGACCTATTCTCGCCTACCGGACTCTGTTCGGACCTCTTCTTGCCTGTACGGCTCCTCTACTCGTGCCTATTCTTGCCTTCAGGACTCTGTTTGGGCTTATTCTTGCCTGCGGGGCTCCTCTATTCGTGCCTATTCTGGCTGCGGAACTCTGTTCAGGCCTGTTCTTGCCTGCAGGGCTCCCCTTTTTGGGCCTATGCTTGCCTGCGGGTATCTCAGTTTGGGCCTATTCTGACCTGCGGGAGTCTCCTTTCAGGCAATTCTGGCCTGCAGGACTCTCCGTTCAGGTCTATTCTTGCCTGCAACACTCTCTGGGCCTATGCTGGCCTGTGGGATTCTCAGTTTGGGAGTATTCTCGCCAGCGTGACTTCTCTTCGGGTCTGTTCTGGACGGGGGACTCTCCATTCTTTCATATTCTGGCCTGCGGGACTCTCTGGGCTTATTCTTGCCTGCGAGACTCTCCGTTTGGGCCTTTCTGGCCTGCGGGACTCTCTGTTCGGGCCTATTCTTGCGAGCAGAACTCTACTCGGCCCTCATCTTGCCTACAGGGTTCCTCTATTTGGGCCTATTCTTGCCTGCGGGACTCTCCGTTCGGGCCTATTATGGCCTGCCGGACTCTGTTCGGGCATATGCTTGCGTGCACGGCTTCTCTACTCAGGACTATTCTTGCCTCCGGCACTCTTTTTCGGGCCTATTCTTCCCTCTGGAAATCTCCGTTCGGGCCTGTTCTGGCATGCGGGACACTCCATTCGTACCTATTCCTGCCTGCTGGACTCTCTTCGGACCTAATCTTGCCTGAGGAATGCCCCTTTTCAGGCCTATTCTTGCATGCGGGACTCTGTTCAGGCCTATTCTTGCCTGCGGGGCTCCTCTATTCGGGCCTATTCTTGCTGCGGGACTCTCCGCTCGGGCCTTTTCTTACCTACGGGACTCTCTGTTTGGGCCTATTCTCGCCTGCGGGACTCTCCGTTCGGGCCTATCCTCACCTACGGGACTCTGTTCTTTATTATTCTCAGCTGTGGGAGTCTCCTTTTGGGCCTCCTCTTTCCTGTGGGGGTCCTCTATTCGGTAGTGTTCATGCCTATGGAGCTCTGTTATTCAGGCCTTATCGAGCCTGCGGAGCTCCGATATTTGGGCCTGTTTGAGCGTACGTGGCTCCTCTACTCGGGCCTGTTCATGCATACGGGTCTTCAGTATTCGGTCCTGTTCGTGCTTGCAGGTCTCCGCTATTCGGTCCTATTCCCTGTGCGACTCTGGTTGGGCCTATTCTTGCCTGCGTGGCTCCTGTACTCGGGCCTATTCTTGCCTTCGGGTCTCTCTGTTCGGGCCTAATCTTGCCTCTGGATCTCCTCTTTTTGGGCCTATTATTGCCTATGGGACTGTGTTTGGCCTATTCTTGCCTGCGAGGCTCCTCTATTCGGTCCTATACTTCCTGCTGGACTCTGGGCCTATTCTTGCCTGCGGGAATCTCCGTTCGGGCCTATTCTTGCCTGCAGCGCACTCCAGGCCTATTCTTGCCTGCAGGACTCTCCGTTCGTGCCTCTTCTTGCCTGCGGGACTCTATTCGGGCCTATTGTTGCCTGCGGGGCTCCTCTATTAGGGCCTATTTTTGCCTGCGGGACTCTGGTCAGGCCTGTTCTTGCCTTCAGGACTCTCTGGGTGTATTCTTGCCTGCTGGACTCTCTTCGGGCCTAATCTTGCCTGCGGGGCTCCTCTATTCAGGCCTATTTTTGCCTGCTGGACTCTCTTCGGGCCTATCAGGCCTGGGGGACTCTTCGTTCTGGCCTATTCTCGCCTGCGGGGCTCTCCGTTTGGACCTATTCTTCCCTGCGGGACTCTCTGTTGGAGCCTATTCTTGCCTGCGATACTCTTCGGTCGGGCCTATTCTTCCCTGTGGAACTCTGTTCAGGCCTATTGTTGCCTGCGGGGCTCCTCTATTCTGGCCTATTCTTGCCTGCAGGAATCTCCATTCGGGCCTATTCTAGCCTGCGGGACCCTCCATCCGGGACTATTCTTACCTGCGGAATTCTCCATTCAGGCCTAATCTTGACTGCGGGAGTGTCCTTTTGGGTCTCATCTTGCCTGCGGGGGTCCTCTATTCGGGCCTGTTCGTGCCTACGGAGCTCCGTTATTCGGGTTTGTTCGAGCCTGCGGAGCTCCGCTATCCGGGCCTGTTCGTGCGTGCCGGGCTCCACTATTCGGGCCTGTTCATGAATACAGAATGTAGAATATAGCATATAGAATATAGATTATACAATACAGAAAAATATACCCTATAGAAAAATAAAGAATATATAGAGCAGAAATTTGAATGTACAATATAGAATACAGAGTATGGAATATAGAACCTAGAATATGGAAAAATATAGAAATAGAATATAAACGAATATAGAACATAGAGGAATGTACAATTTAGAATGTAGAATATAGAATATAAAATACAGAATATAGAAGAATTTAGGACACAGAATATAGAATATTGACTATAGAATAAAGAGGAATATAGTATATAGAAGAACATAGAAGATACAATAGAGAATATAAAAGAAAAAAGAATATAGGGTATAGAAGAACATGGAATATGGAAAATAGGAGAATGTAGAATATAATTATAGAAGAATATAAAATATTGAAATACAGAATATAGGAAAACAGCATAAATTTAGAATATAGAAGATATAGGATATAGAATGCAAAATATAGAAGAATAAAGAACATAGATGACAGACTACAGAATATAGAAGACAAGAAGTAGAAGAAAACAGAATATTGACAAATAGGGAATATACGGTACAGGACATACACTATTGAAGAATAGAGAATAAAGTAGAAGAATGTAGATTACAAAATATAGAAGAATATAGAATGTAGAATAGAGAATAGAATATTAGATTACAGAAGAGTATTAAAAATTTTTTTTATAGACTATAGAGATTAGAAGGTAGAATATACAGTAAAAAATATAGACTATAGAGGAGTATAGAATTCAGAAAAATTTAGAATATAAAATGTAGACTATAGAATATAGAAGAAAAAGGAATGTAGAATGGAGAAGGGACAACATAGAATATGGAATAGAGAATAGAGAAGAATAAACAATTTTGAAAAATTGAGACTATAGAAAGTAGACTGTAGAATATTGAATATAGAATTCAGAATGTACAATATAGAACATAGCAGAAAGAAGAATATAGATTATAACAGAAGAATATAGAATGTAGCATAAGAATGTAGAAGAGTATAGAATACAGAACAGAAAAATATAGAATGCAGAATATAGAATATGGAATATAGAATCTAGAATACAGAAGAATATAGGATATAAAAAATATAGAACATCAAATATGGAATATAGAATACAGAGTATGGAATAGAGAATATAGAAAAATATAGAATAGAGATAAATATAGACTATAGAAGAGTATGTACAAAGTAGAATGCAGAATTTTGAATATAAAATATAGAATAAAGAACATAGAATATGGAAGAATATAGAATATTCTGGAATATAGAATGTAGAATTAAACATAGGATATAGAAGATGAAATATAAGAGAATGTAGAATATAGTTTACAGAATATGCAATATGGAATATAGAATACGGAAAATTATAAAAAATATGGAATAGAGACAACATTGAATATAGAATACAGAGAATGGGATATAGAAAAATATAAAATATAGAATAAATACATAATATAGAGAATATACATTACAGAATATATATTATGGAATATCGAATGTAGAATGTAAAAAGAGAATATACAATATAGAAGAATATATGATATAGACCATAGAAGAATATAGGGTATAGAATGTAGAATATAGAATACAGAAAATTGTATGGGGAAATATAGAATATAGAAAAAACATTGAATATAGAACACAGAGTATGGAAAATGGAATATAGAAAATACAGAGTATAGAAAAATGTAGAATATACAATGTAGAATACAAAATATAGAATATAAAATAAAGTATAAAGAACACAGAATACAGAAGAATATAGATTATAGAATATAGACGATAATGGAATATAGAATATAGAATGTAAAATATAGACTATACAATATAGAAGAATATACAATAGAGAATATAGAAGAATACTGAATATAGAAGGAAGAATGTAGAATATGGAATATAGAATAGAGAAAAATATATAGAAAATATAGAGTATGGAAGAACATAGAACATAAAATTGTGAATGTAGAATATAGAATACAGAACATAGAATATAGAAGAATTTAAAATATAAAATATTTAATATAGAAGAATATTGTATGTAGAAGAATATAGAACATCGAATATAGAATACAGAGTATGGATTATAGAATATACAAAAACATAGAATATAGAAGAATATAGATTATAGAATAAAGTGAATTTAAAATATAGAATATAAAATATGGAATATAGAACACTGAAGATAGAATACAGAATATAAAAGAACTTTGAAATAGAAGAATATAGTGTATAGAGGATTTGGAATAAAGAAGATAGAATATAAATTACAGAAGAATATAGCATAAATAATACAGAATATAGAAGAAAATAAAATATAAATTTAGTATATAGAATACAGAAGAATATAAAAGGTACAATGTAGAATACAGAATTCAAAATATAGAATGAAGAATTTAGGAGAATAGAACATAGAATTTAGAATGTGGAATATCAAATATGGAATATAGAACATAGAAGGATATAGTATATAGAAGAAGATTGAACATGGAACAGAAGATAGAAAACAGACTGTAAAAGAATACAGAAAATAGTAGAATATGTAATATACGAGAATATGTAACAGAAGAATATAAACAAGAATATAGATTATAGAATATACATTACAGAAGAATATAGAAGAATATCGAATATAAATGTAGAATATAGAATATACAAGGCTATAGATAATACAAGAAAAAGAATATAGTAGAAGGTAGAATACAGAATATGGAAGAATAGAGAATATAGAAGAATTCGAATACAGAATACAGAAGAATAAAGAATATACATTATAGAAGAATATACACAATAGAAGACTATACAATACAGAATATAGATTATAGAAGAACATAGAATACAGAATTTAGAATATAGACAGTAGAATGCAGAATACAGAATAGAATAAAGACTATAGAATACAGAGTATAGAATATAGAAAATTATGGAATGTAGAATAAAATATAGAAGAATATAGAATACAGAATATAGAATGTAGAATATAGCATATGGAATATAGAATAGGGGACATAGAATATACCATACAGAAAAATATAGTATATGTAAAAATAAAGAATATAGAACATAGAACTTTGAATATACAATATAGAATACAGAGTATGGAATATAGAACCTAGAATATGGAAAAATATAGAAATAGAATATAAAAGAATATAGAACATAGAAGAATATAAAATTTAGAATGTAGAATATAGAAGAATTTAGAACGTAGAGTATACAATATGAACTAAAGAATATAGAGGAATATAGTATATAGAAGAACATAGAACATAAAGAGCATAAAAAAGAAAATAGATTATAGAAGAATATAAAAAAATATAGAATATGGAAAATAGGTGAATGTAGAATGTAATTATAGAAGAATATAAAATTGAAAAATATAGAATACAGAATATAGGAAAACATAGAGCATAAATTTAGAATATAGAAGATATAGGGTATAGAATGCAGAATATAGAAGAATAAGGAATATAGATGACAGACTACAGAATATACAAGACAGAAAGTAGCAGAAAACAGAATATTGACAAACGGGGAATATAGGGTATAGGACATACACTATTGAAGAATAGAGAATTAAAGTAGAAGAATATAGATTACAAAATATAGAAGAATATAGAATGTAGAATACAATATAAGAAAATATTAGATTACAGAAGAATACAGAATATAGAGATAAGAAGGTAGAATATACACTAAAAATATAGAATATAGAAGAATATAGAATTCAAAAAAATTTAGAATATAAAATGTAGACTATAGAACATAGAAGAAAATGGCATGTAGAATGGAGAACATAGAATATGGAATAGAGAATAAAGAAGAATAAAGAATATTGAGAAGTTTAGAATATAGAATGTAGACTGTAGAATATTGAATATAGAATGTACAATGTACAATATAGCAGAAAGAATATAGATTATAACAGAAGACTATAGAATGAATAAAAATGTAGAAGAGTATAGAATACAGAACATAGAAGAATATAGAATGTAGAATACAGAAGAATATAGGATATAAAAATTATAGAATATACAACATAGACTATAGAATACAGAGTATGGAATATAGAATACAGAAAAATATAGAGAAATATAGAATAGAGTATGTACAAAGTAGAATAGAGAATATAGAATATAAAATATAGAATAAAGAACATAGAATATAGAAGAATATAGATCATAGAATATAGAATATTCTGGAATAAAGTAGAATTAAATACAGGAAGTAAAAGATGGAATATAAGAGAATATAGAATGTAGAATATAGTTTACAGAATATGCAAAATGGAATAGAGATGACAGAAAATTATAAAAATATACAATATAGAAAACATTAAATATAGAATACAGACAATAGAATATAGAACAATATAGAATTTAAAATATACAATGTAGAATACCGAATATAGACTACAAAATATAAAATAAAAATACATAATATAGAGAATATACATTATAAAATACAGAATATTATGGAATATAGAACGTAGAAAGTAAAAAATAATACAATATATAAGAACATATACTATAGAAGAATATAGAGTATAGGATGTAGAATAAAGAATACAGAAAATTGTATAAAATATAGAATATAGAAAAAGAATATAGTAATGAATATAATAATGAAAAATATAACGAATACAATAATGAAGAATGCAATAATGAACAATATAATAACGAAGAATATAACAACGAAGAATATCATGAAGAATATCATGAAGAATATCATGATGAATATAATAATGAATATAATGAATATAATGAAGAAGAATATAATAATGAAGAATATAATAAAGATGTATATAATGAATGTAATAAAGAAGTATATAATAATGAATATAATAATGAAGAATATAATAAAGATATATATAATAATGAAGAATATAATAAAGTATATAATAATGAATAATATAATGAATATATTAATGAATATAATGAAGAATATAAAAATGAAGAATAATGCAGAATATAATTTAGAAGAATATAATAATGAAGAATATAAAAATGAATATAATAATGTGGAATATAATGATGAAGAAGAATACATTAACGAAAGAATATAATAATGAAGAATACAATAATGAAGACTAAAATACTGAAGAATATAATCATGAAGAATATGATAATCAAGAATGTAATGAAGAATATAATGATGAACATAAGGATAACAATGAAGACAATAATAATGAAGAAAATAATGTAGAATATAATGAATACATTAATGAAGAAGAATATAATAATGAACAAGATAACAATGAATAATATAATAATGAAGAACGTAATAATAAAGAATAATATAATGAATATAATAATGAAGAACAACGTAGAATATAATGAAGAATACATTAATGAAGAATATAATAATATAACAATGAAGAATATAATTAGAAGAATAGTAAATGAAGTATATAATAATGAAAAATATAATGTAGAAATATAATATTGAGGAAGAATATAATGAAGAATATAATGAAGAACATAATGAAGGATATAATAATGAAGCATATAATAATCAAGAAGAATATATTAATGGAGAATATGATGAAAATACAATAATGGAGAATATAATGAAGAATGTAATAATGAAGAATAAAATAATGAAGTATATAATAGTGAAGAATATAATAATGAAGAATGTAATAATGAAGAATACAATAGGGAGGGTATAATAATGAAGACTATAATAATGAAGATGATACAAATGAAGAAAATAATAATGAAGACTAATGAAGAGTATACTAATGAAGAATATAATAATGAGGAAGAATGTAATAATGAATATAATGAAGAATAATAATGAGAAAGAATATGATAATGAAGAATATAATAAAGATATAATAATGAAGAATATACTAACGAAGATGAATATAACAATGAAGAATATAATGAAGAACATAATGAACAATATAATGAAAAAGAATATAATAATGTATTAAGAATATTATAAGAATAGAATGAAGAAGTATATAACTAGGAAGAACATAAAAATGAAGAATAATGCAGAAGAATATAATAATGAAGCAGAATATAATAATATAATGAATACAATGAATAATATAATAAAGAATATAATAATGACAAACATAATTATGAAAACTATAATAAAGAATATAACAATGAACAATATAATAATGAATATAATAATGATGAATAATGTAGAATATAATAATGAAGAATATAATGAAGCATATAATGAAGAATATAATAATGAACACATTAATGAAGAATAATGATGAATAAGAATTTAACAATGAAGAATATACTAACGAAGAATATAATAACGAAGAAAATAATGAATATAATAATGAAGACTGTAATAATGAAGTACATTATAATAATGAACAAGAATATAATAATGAAGTATATAATGAAGAATATGATAATGAAGAATATAATAATGAAAAATAATAGTCAAGAAGGTAATAATGAAGAATTTAATAATGAGGAATATAGTAATGAAGAATATAATGTAGAATAAAATAATGAAGAATATAGTGTAGAATACAATAATGAAGATTATAACGATAAGGAATATAATAATGAAGAATATAAAGATGAAAAATATAATATTCAAGAATATAATGAAAAGGATATAAAAGGAAGACTATAATGATGAAGAATATAGTAATGAAGTATTCAAAAATGAAGAATAATATAATGAAGAAATATATAATAATGAAAAATATAATTACAAAGAATATAATAATGAAGAATATAACAGACTGTAAAAATGAAGAATATAATAATGAAGACTATAATAATGAAGAATAAAAAATATAACAATGAGGAAGAATATAATAATGAAGAACATAATAACAAAGAATATAATAAAGAGGAATATAATGAATAAAATAAAGAAGAATATAATGTGGAAGTATATAATAATGAAGAATATAATACTGAAGAATATACTAAGAATAAAATAATGAAGAATATAATAAGAATAAAATAATGAAGAACAATAGAATGAAGGAGTATATAATGAAGAACATAATGAAGAATATCAAATGAAGAATACAATAATGAAGAAAAAGGAATATAATAAAGAATATAATTATGAAGAATATAATAATGAAGAATATAACAATGAATAATGAAGAATATAATGATGAATATACTAATGACGAATAATGTAGAATATAATAATGAAGAATATAATAATGAAGAAGATATGATAATCAACAAGAATATAAATGAAGAAGAATATAATGAAGGATATAATAAAGAAGAATGCTATAATGGAGAATATAATAATGAAGAATACAATAATGGAGAATATAATAATGAAAAATATAATGTACAATATAATGAATACAATAATGAAGAATATAAATTAAAGAATATAATGAAGAACATAATTATGAAGAAAATAATACAATAAAGAAGAATATAATAATGAGGAGGTATATAATAATGAAGAATATAATATTGAAGTATATAATAATGAAAACCATAGTAATGAAGAACATAATAATGAAGGATACAATAATGAAGAATACAGTAATAAAGAATACAAAAATGAAGATTATAATGAAGAATTATATAATAATGAATATAATAATGAAGAATATAACTAGAATATAATATCAAAGAACAACAATGAAGAATGTAAAAATGAAGAATATAATGAAGAACATAATTATGAAGACTATAATAATGAAGAATACAACAAAGACGAATATAATAGGAAGTATATAATAATGAAGAATATAATAGTGAAGAACAAAAATGAATATAATAATGAAGGATACAGTAATGAAGAATTAAATAATGAATATAAAAATGAAGAATATAATGAAGAATAATATAATGAATATAATAAAGAATTTAATAATGAACAATATATAAATGAAGAATATAATAATGAAGAATGTAATATGTAGAATATTATAGTGAAGAATATAATAGTGAAGACTATAAAAATGAAGAACATAATAATGAAGAATACATTAAAGAATATAATAATGAAGAATATAATGAATATAATAACGAAGACTATACTAATGAAGAATATAATGAAGAATGTATAAATGAAGACTATAATAATGAATATAATAATGAATATAATGAAGAAGAATATAAGAATACAATAATGCAGAATTTAATAATGACGAATATAGTAATGAAGATTGTAATAATGATGAATATAATAATAAAGAATATAATAATGCAGAATACAATAATGAAGAATATAATAAAGAACATAATTATGAAGAATGTAATGAAGAATACAATAAAGAATATGATAATGAGGTTGTATATAATAATGAATATAATAATGAAAAACAATAATGAAGGATACAATAATGAAGAATATAATAACGAAGAAGTATATAATGTAGAATGTAATGAAGAAAATAAAAAATATAATAATGAAGAAGAATACAATAATGAAGAATAGAATAATGAAGAACACAATAGTGAAGAATATAATAATGAAGGATACAATAATGAAGGATAAAATAATGAAGAACAGAATAATGAAGAACAAAATAAAAGTAGGTAATGAATATAATGAAGAATATTACAACATAGAAGAAAAATGAGGAATTTAATTATGAAGAATATAATGAACAATATAATTATGAAGAATATAATAATGAACATAATGACGACTAAAGAATATAGAAATGAAGAATATAATAATGAAGAATATAATAGTGAAGAATGTAATAATGAACAATGTAATAATGTAATAAGGAAGAATGTAACAATGAAGAATGTAATAATATATTAATGAAGAATGTAATAATGAAGAATTTAACAATGAAGAATGTAATAATGAATATATTAATGAAGAATAGAATAATGGGATTAAAATAATGAATATAATGAAGAGCATAATGAGCAAGAATATAATGAACAATATAGTAATGAACAATATAATGAAGAAAATAATGAAGAATATAATCAAGAATATAATGAATAGTGAAGAAAGTAAGAGTGAAGAACGTAAGAGTGAAGAACGTAAGTGAAGAACGTAACACTGAAGAACGTAACAGTGAAGAACGTAATAGTGAAGAATATAATGAAGAATATAATAATAATGAATATAATAATGAAAAAATAATGAAGAATATAAAAATAAACAATATAATAATGAAGAATATAATAATGAGGAAGAATATAATGAAGATTATAACAATGAAGAAGTATATATTTAAGAAAATAATGAAGAATATAATAAACAATATAATAATGAAGAATGTAATAATGAACAATGTAATAATGAAGAAAATAGTAATGAAGAATATAACAATGAAGAATGTAACAATGAAGAATCTAATAACGAAGGATGTAATCGCGAAGGATGTAAGAATGAAGGATGTAATAATGAAGAAGGATATAATAATTGTAAATAAAGAACATCATAATGAAGAATATGATAGTGAAAAATATAATAAAGAATATATTAATGAAGAAGAATATAATGAACAGTATAGGCTTAGGTTTGGTTAGGGTTATGGTGTTAGGGTTAGGGTTGGTTAGGGTTAGGGTGTTAGGGTTAGGGTGTTAGGGTTTGGGTTAGGGATTTGTTAGGTATTAGGGTGTTAGGGTTAGAGTGTTGTTAGGGTTAGGGTGTTAAGGATAGGGTTGGTTAGGGTTGGGTTGGTTAGGGTTAGAGGTTACGGTTCGGGTTAGGGGTTAGGGTTAGTGTTAAGTTTTAGGGTTAGGGTTAGGGGTTAGGTTCAGGGTCGGGTTATGGTCAGGGTCAGGAGTTAGGGTCAGGGTTAGGAGTTAGGGTTTAGGGTCAGGTTCAGGGGTTTGGGTTAAGGTTAGGGGTTAGAGTCTGGGTTAAGGGTTAGGGTCAGGGTTAGGGGTTAGGGTCAGGGTTAGAGGTTCGGGTAAGGTTTAGGGGTTAGGTTCAGGGTTAGGGGCTCGGGTCAGGGTTAGGGGTTCGGGGGAAGGTTAGGGGTTCGGGTCAGGGTTAGCGGTTAGGGTTTAGGGTCCGGGTTAGGGGTTCGGTCAGGGTTAGGGGTTAGGTTCAGGGTTAGGCGTTGGGGTCAGGGTCATGGTCAGGGTTTTAGGGTCAGGGTCACAGTCAGGGTTTTAGGGTCAGGGTCACGGTCAGCGTTTTAGGGTCAGGGTCACGGTCAGGGTTTTAGGGTCAGGGTCAATGGTCAGAGTCAGGGTCAGGGTTTTAGGGTCAGGGTTAGGGTTAAGGTTAGGGTCAGGGTTGTTAGGGTCAGAGTCAGGTTTATGGTCAGGGTCTGGTTTAGGGTTAGGGTTAACAGAACACTGAAGATAGAATACAGAATATAAAAGAACTTTGAAAATAGAGGAGTATGGTTTATAGAGGATTTGGAATAAAAAAATTATAGAATATACATTATAAAAGAATATAGCATAAAAAATACAGAATATCGAAGAAAATAGAATATAAATTTTGAAGTAGAATACAGAAGAATATAAAATGTACAGTGTAGAATATAGATTGCAAAACACAATGAAGAATTTAGGAGAATATAGATTATAGAATATAGAAGATTATAAATTACACAATATAGAAGATTATGGAATATAGAATATAGGAGAATATAGAGTGTTGAATACAGTTAAGAATATGGAATACAGAATACACAAAAATATATGTAAAAACATAGAAAATAGAAGAATTAATATAGAACATAGTATATCGACAAATATAGAATATAGAAGAATAGAACGTAGCATATAGAATAGAGAATGTAGAATATAGAAGATTTTAGAATATAGAATGTAGAATATACAATATGGAATATGGAATATAGAATACAGAAGAATATAGTATAGAGAAAAATATAGAATATAGAACACGGAACATCGAATATAGAATAGAGAGTATGGAATATAGGATGTAGGAAAATATAGAATATAGAAGAACAGAATTTAAAATGTAGAATATGGAATATAGAAGAATTTATGGAATATAGAACATAGAAGAATATTGAACATGGAACACAGAAGATACAATACAGAATATAGAAAATAGTAGAATATAGAATATACTAAGAATGTGGAATATAGAAGAATACAAACAAGAACATAGATTATAGAATGTACATTGCAGAATATAGAATACAAAATACAGAAGAATATTGAATATAAATTTAGGAAATAGAAGAATATAGAAAGCCATAGAAAATGCAAGAAAAAGAATATAGTAGAGTGCAGAACACAGAATATTGAAGAATACAGAATATAGAATACAGAAGAATAGAGAATATACATTATAGAAGAATATACACAATAGAAGAGTATACAATACAGAATATAGATTATAGAAGAACTTAGAATATAGAAAGTAGAATACAGAATATAGAATAAAGACTAGAGTACAGGTTATAGAATATAGAAAATTGTGGAATGTAGAATGTAAAATACAGAATATAGAATACAGAATATAAAAGAACATAGAACACGGAATGTAGAATATAGCATATAGAATATAGAATATGGAGCGTAGACTATACCATACAGAAAAATATATAGATAAAGAATATAGAACATAGAAATTTGAATATACAATATAGAATACAGAGTACGGAATTTAGAACCTAGAATATGGGAAAATATAGACATAGAATATAAAAGAATATAGAACATAGAAGAATATAAAATTTAGAATGTAAAATACACAATATAGAAGAATTTAGAATGTAGAATATAGAATATGGACTATAGTATATAGAGGAATATAGTATATAGAAGAACACAGAACATAGAAGGTACAATAGAGAATATAAAAGAAAATAGAAGAATATAGAGTATAGAAGAATATGAAATATGGAAAACAGGAGAATGTAGAATATAATTATAGAAGAATATAGAATATTGCAAAATATAGAACACAGAATATAGGAAAACAGTATATATTTAGAATATAGAACATACAGGATATAGAATACAGAATATACAGGAGTAAAGCAAATAGATGACAGACTACAGAATATAGAAGATAGAATGGAGAAGAAAATAGAATATTGACAAATAGGGAATATAGGGTATAGGATATACACTATTGAAGAATAGAGAATAAAGTAGAAGAATATAGATTACAAAATATAGAAGAATATAGAATGTAGAACAGAGAATATTGGATTACAGAAGAATATAGAATATAGAGATTAGAAGGTAGAATATACAATAAAAAATATAGAATATAGAGGAATATAGAATTCAGAGAAATGTAGAATATATAATATAGAAGGAAATGGAATGTAGAATGGAGAACAATAGAGAAGAATAAAGAATATTGAAAAATTTAGAATATAGAATGGACTGTAGGATATTGAGTATAGAATTTAGAACATAGAATATAGCAGATAGAAGAATATAGATTATAACAGAAGAATATAGAATGTAGAATAAAGATGTAGAAGAGTATAGAACACAGAATATAGAAGAATATAGAATGCAGAATATAGAATAAGGACTATAGAATGTAGAATACAGAAGAATATTGGATATAAAAACTACAGAATATAGAATATAGAACATCAAATATGGAATATAGAATACAGAGTATGGAATAGAGAATAAAGGAAAATATAGAACAGAGATAAATATAGAATATCCAATAGAGTATGTACAACGTAGAATACAGACTATAGAATAAAAAATATAGAGAACTAAGAATATAGAAGAATATAGATTATAGAATAAAGAAGGTTCTGGAATATAGAATGTAGAATTAAATATAGAAGATGGAATATAAGAGAATAGAATAAAGAATGTAGTTTACAGAATAGGCAATAAGAATACAGAAAATTATAAAAAATAGAAAACTTTGAATATAGAATACAATGGAAGATAGAAAAATATAGAATGTAGAATATAAAATATAGAATAAAAAGTACATCATGTAGAGATTATACATTATAGAATATGGAAGATTATGGAATATAGAATGTAGAATGTGAAATACAGAATATACAATATAGAAGAATATATGATACAGACAATGAAGACTATAGTGTAGAATGTCGAATATAGAATACAGAAAATTATATAGAAAAATATAGAATATAGAAAAGAACATTGAATACAGAACACAGAGTATGGAATGTAGAATATAGAAAATGTAGAGTATAGAAAAATATAGAATATAGAACATAGAATGTAGAATACAAAATATAGAATATAAAATAAAGTATAAAGAACACAGAAAATAGAAGAATATAGATTATAGCATATAGAAGATAATGGAATATAGAATATAGGATGTAAAAGAAAGAATACACAATATAGAAGAATATAGAAGGAAGAATGTAGAATATGAAATAGAATACAGAAAAATATAGTATATAGAAAAATATAGAATATAGAAGAATAAGGAAGAATTTAGAATGGAGAATATAGAATACAGAACATAAAATATAGAAGAATTTAAAATATAGATTGCAGAATATAGAATGTGGTATATGAAAAATACAATATAGTATATAGGAGTATATTGTATGTAGAAGAATATAGAATACAAAGTATGGATTACAGAATATACAAAAATATACAATATAGAAGAACATAGATTATAGAATCTAGAGAATTTAAAACAGAATATAGAATATGGAACATAGAACACTGAGGATAGAATACACAATATAAAGGAACATTGAAAATAGAAGAATTTAGTGTATAGAGTATTTGGAATATAGAATATACATTATAGAAGAATATAGCATACAGAATACAGGCTATAGAATAAAATAGAATACAAATTAGAATATAGAACACAGAAGAATATAAAATGGACAATGTAGAATACAGAATATAGAATGCAAAATAGAGTGAAAAATTAAGAGAAATATAGATTATAGAATATAGAAGATTATACGTTAGACAATATGGAAGATAATGGAATATAGGATGTAGAATGTAAAATATAGAATACAGGAAATATAGAATATGAAATATAGAAGAATATAGAATGTTGAATACAGTATAAAAATATGGAATATAGGATACACAAAAATATAGTATATGTAAAAATATAGAAAATAGAAGAATATAGAATCTAAAATACAGAATGTAGAATATAGAAGATTTTAGAATGTAGAATATAGAATATGGAATGTAGAATAGAGAAGAATATAGAACATAGAACATCGAATATAGAATAGAGAGTATGGAATATAGGATATAGGAAAATATAGAACATAGAATTTAGAATGTGGAATATAGAATATGGAATATGGAACGATATAGTATACAGAAGAATATTGAACAGAGAACACAGAACACAGAAGATACTATACAGAATATAAAAGAATATAGAAAACAATATAAAATATACAAGAATATGGAATATAGAAGAATATATACATTACAGAAGAATATGGAATATAGAAGAATATCGAATATAAATTTAGAATATAGAAGGCTATAGAAAATACAAGAAAAAGCATATAGTAGAATGTGGAACACAGAATATTGAAGAATACAGAATATGGAAGAATATAGAAGCATTAGAATATAGAATACATAAGAATATAGAATATACATTCTAGAATATACTCAGTAGAAGACTAGAATACAGAATATAGAAAGTAGAATACAGAATATAAAATATAGTATAAAGACTAGAGGATACAGATTATAGAATATGGAAAATTATGGAATGTAGAATGTAAAATATAGAATATAGAAGAATACAGAATGTAGAATATAGCATATAGAGTATAGATTATGGAACATAGAATATAACATACTGAAAAATATAGTATATAGAAAAATATAGAATATAGAACTTTGGATATACAATATAGAACACAGAGTATGGAATATAGAACCTAGAATATGGAAAAATGTAGAAATAGAATATAAAAGAATATAGAACATAGAAGAATATAGAATTTAGAAAATACAATATAAAACAGAATATAGAAGGATTATAGAATGTAGAGTGTAGAATACGGAATACAGTTTAAGAAATATGAATTATAGAAAGTAGAAGAATACAGTATATAGAAGATATTAGAATACAGAATTATGACATATATGGAATACAGAATAAAATATATAAAATGTAGAATGTGCTATAGAATACAGAATGCAGAAGTACATAGATTATAGAATATAGAAGAATTTAGAATGTAGACGAGAATACAGATGAATATAGGTTATAGAATATAAGAATACAGAATATAGAGTGTAGAATGTAGAACACAGAACACAGAATATAGCATATGGAAGAATATAGAAAATTTTTGAATATATAATGTTGAGTGTAGAATATGGAGTATAGAATGTAGAATGCATAATGTGGAATATACAATACAGAATATAGAATAATATAGTATAGGAAATAGAAGAATATAGAATGTAGAATACAGAATATTAAAGAATTTAGAATATAGAATGTAGCATATAGAATATACAAGAATATAGATTAAATAATATAAAAAAATAGAATGTAGAATATAGAAGAATATAGAATACAGAATATGGGATATAGAATATTGAATATAGTATATAAAAGAATATAGAATATAGAACAGAACACAGAAGATAGAATACAGAATATAAAAGAAAATAGAATGTAGAATAATGTAGAAAATAAAATCTAGAATATAGAAGGATATAGACTATAGAGAAATATAGAATACAGAAGAAATAGTGTATAGAATATAGAAGAATACAAAATATAGAATAGAGAAAATAGAAGAATATAGAATATAAAATATAGTAGAATATGGGATATAGAATATACATTATAGAAGAATATAGAAGATTATAGTATACAGAATATAGAAGAATGTAGAATGTGGAATATAGAATACAGAAAACAGAATATAGAATGTCGGATCAAGAATCTAGAAACTAGAATATAGCGTATAGTAGAATATAGAAGAGTGTAGAATATAGAATTTACAAAGTAGAATGTGGAATATAGAATACAAAATATAGAATATATAGAAGAAATTAGAATATAGAATGTAGAATATACAAATTAGAGAAATACAGATTATAGAATATGGAAGAATACAAAATATAGAACATAGATTATAGAATATAGAAGAATACAGAATGTAGAATATAGAATACAGAAGAATATATAGAAAAAAATAGAACATAGAATATAAAAGAATATAGATATTGAATACAGAATTGTATAGAATATGGAATATAGAGTATAGAATGTAGATGTGTATAGAATGTAGAAGAATATAGAATACTGAATATACAGGAATATACAATATAGAAAATTATAGAATATAAAAGAATATGGAATATACATTATAGAAGAATTTAGAATGCAGAAGAATATATAATAGAGAAAGTAGAAGAACAGCATATAAAATATAGGATACAGAATGTGGAATATAGCATATAGAGGAATATAGACTACAGAATGTAGAAGAGAGAATATAGAAGAATATTGTATATAGAATATACAATATAGAAGAATATAGATTATAAGATTATTCAAGAATATAGAATGTAGATTATAGAATATAAAAGAATATAGATTATAGAACACAGAATATGGAGTTTACCATGTTGAATATAGAATAAAAAATATAGAATACAGAATGTAGAATATAGAATATAGAAGAACGTAGAATATAGAATGTAGAATGTGGAACACAGAACATATAATACAGAATAGAGAAGAATAAAGAATATAGAAGAATTTAGAATATATAATACAGACTGTAGAATATAGATTATAGAATATAGAGCACAGAACATACAATATAGAATACAGAACATAGAAGTTAGAAAATAGAATATAGAAGAATATAGGATATTCATGAAAATGGACTATAGAGCACAGAATATAAGTCATAAAATATACAATATAGAGGAATATAAAGAATACAGAATGTAGAATATAGACTATATATTACAGAACACAGAACATAGAATTTAAAAGTATGTAGATTATAGAATACAGAAGAATGTAGAACATAGAATATAGAAGAATATAGATTATAGAAAAGAGAATATAGAATATTAAATATAGTAGAATATGGAATATACAATATAGTATATAGGAGAATATGGAATATTGACAAATATAGAATTTAAGATATAAAATATACAATTTAGAAGAATAGAAAATAGAATACAGAATACAGACTGTAGAAGTATATAGGTTATAGAATATAGAAGAATATAGAGTATACAATGTAGAATGTAGAATAAGGAATATAGAACAAAGAACAGAGAATTTAGAATATAGAAGAATATGGAATATAGATTATGGAATACAGAATATACAAGAATATAGTATATAAAAGAATATAGAACACGGCATAAAACAGAATATTGATTATAAAGTATAGAATATAGAATATAGAATAAAAATACAGAAGAATATAGAATATAGAAGGATATAGAATATGGAATACAGAATATAGAAGTACATAGAATATAGCAGAATATGGAATATAGTAGAACATAGAATAGAGGAGAATATAGAATATAAAAGGCAATAGAATACAGGACACAAGAATATAGAAAACAAGAAAATATAATATCAAATATAGAAGACAATAGAAGATAGTAGATAGAAGACACAAGATGATAGGAGATAGAAGATTGAACATAGAATACAGCACAAAGAATATCAAATATAGACTATAGAAGAATATAGACTATACAACACAGAATATTTAATATAGAAGAATGTTAAATACAGAATTTAGAATGTAGAATATAGAGTACACAATATAGAAGAATATAGAATATTGAAGAATATAGAATGTAGGATACAGAATATAGAAGAATATAGAATATAGAGTGTAGAATATAGAAGAATGAAAAATACAGAATGTAGAATATGAATAAAGAATACAGTATATAGAATAATACAGAACATAAAATATAGACTATAGAAGAATATAGATTATAGCATACAGAAGAATATAGAATGTGGAATACAGAATATAGAAAATAGAAGAATATAGAATATATAACACAGAATGTATAAAATATAGAACATAGAATATAGATTTTAGTATATAGAAGAATACAGAATAAAGAATGTAGAATATAGAATGTAGAGTATAGAATATAGAATACAGAAGAATACAGAATATGGAATAAAGAATATGGAATATAGATATAGAAGAATATAATACATAGAATATAGAACATACAACATAGAATATAGAATATGGAATGTGGGATATAGAATATAGAAGAATAAAGATATAGAGGTATATAGAATATAGAAGAATATAGGATATAGAATATAGAAGAGTACAGAAATTAGGATATAGATTATACAAGAATATGGAGTATAGGATATACGATATAGAATAAAGCAGAATATAGAAGAATGTAGAATATTGAAGAATATAGAATTTAGAATGTAGAATATAGACTATAGTATTTAGAATGTAGAATATAGAAGAATACAGAATGTGAAATGAATATAGAATGTAGAATATAGAAGACTAGATTATAGCATATAGAGGAATATAGAATATGGCGTGTAGAGTGTGGAATATAGTATATATAATGTGGTAGAATATAAAATATAAAAAATAGAAGTGTATAGAATGTACAATATTGAATATAGAATACAGAATATATAAAATAGAACAGTATAGTTTATAAAATATGGAATATAGAGTACAGAATATAGAATAAAGAACATAGAGAATAGAAGATAGAACACAGAAGAGTATAGAATATAGAATATAAGACATAAAAGTACAATATAGAAGATTATAGAATACAAAATATAGAAGTATAAAGATTATAGGATATAGATAAATATAGAATGTAGCTTCTAGAATATAAAATATAGAATGTAGAAAATCGAATATGGAGTGTAGAATACGGAACATAGAAGAACATAGTATTTAGAAGACTATAGAATATTGATGAATATGGCAAAAAGAATATAAGAAATAAAATATACAATATAGAAGAATATACAATACAGACTGTACAAGTATAAAGATTATAGAAAATGGAATATAGAATGTAGAATATAGAATACAGTACATAGAACAGAGAATGTAGCAGAATATAGAATATAGAAAGTAAATGTAGAATATAGAATAGAGAAGACCATAGAATATAGAAGAATGCAGAATATAGAATAGAGAAGAGTATGGTATACAGAATATAGAACAGCAAACACAGAATATTGAATATAGAATGTAGAATAGAGAAGAATTTAGAATAGAGAAGAATATAGAATAAAGAATATAGCATGTGGAATGTAGGATATAGAATGTAGAATAGAGAGTATAGAATATAAAATTTAGTATATACAATATAGAAATAGAAGAATATAGAATGTAAAACATAGACTATAGAATATGGAAAAATATATAAAAAAGAATATAGAACGTAGAATGTAGAATACAGAATATGGAATACAGAACATAGAACATAGAAGCATACAGTATTTGGAAGAATATAGAATACAGAATATAGGACATAGAATATAGAGTACAAAATATAAAAGATAAAATATAGAATATAGCATATAGAAGAACATGGAATACAGAATATAGAATGTAGAATATAGAACAATATAGAATAGAGAATATAGACTATAGAAGACAAAATATAGAAGATGGAATATTGAAGAATATTGAACATAGAATATAGGATTTGGAATATAGAATTAGAGTATAGAATATAGAAGAATATAGAATCTAGACTAGAGAATATAGAAGATAGAATACAGAAGAATAAAGAATATTGACAATTATGGTATATACAATATAGAATAAAAGATATAGAATATACAATATAGAAGAATATTATAGATTATTGAGGAATATAGAATATAGAGTTTACAGTGTGGAATATAGAATACAGAATATAGAATAAAGAAAAATTTAGATTATAGAATGTAGAATATAGAGCCATACACAATATAGAACGTAGAATATACAGAATATAGAATAGAGAAAAATAAAGTAGAATACAGAATATGAAAGAGTATAGAATGTAGATTATAGATTATAGATTATAGAATATAGAGAACAGAATATAGCATATAAAATAAAGAATATAGAAGATGGACTATAGAAGGATATAGAATACAGAATACAGGATATTGACAAAAATGGAATATAGAATATAAGATATAAAATATACAATATAGAAGATTATAGAATATAAAATGTAGAAGTATATAGATTATAGAATACAGAAGATGTAGAATGTGGAATATAATATATAGAAGAATATAGAATACAGAATAAGAAGATTTAGAATGTAGAATATAGCATATGGAATATAGAATATGGAAGAATATAGAATATTGACGAATATGTAATATAGAAGAATATAGAATATAGAGAACAGAATATAGAAGATAGAATATAGAAGAGTATAGGATAGAAAATATGGAATATAGAATATAGAAGAATATAGACTATTGATGAATATGGAATGTAGGCTATGATATATAAAATGTACAATATAGAAGAATATAGAATATACAAAACAGAATATAGAATGTAGAAGAATATAGATGATAGAATATAGAAGAATATTGAATATAGAATTTAGAATGCAGAATATAGAATATGGAACATAGGGTAGAGAATATAGATTATAGAATGTAGAATATAGAAGAATATGGACTATAGGAAAATTTAGAATATGAAATGTAGAGTGGAGAACATTAGATATAGAATACAGAACATACAAGAAAATAGAATATAGAATGTAGAATATAGAATACAGAATATAAAAGAGAGAAGTTAAAGAATATAGAAATATTTAGAATACATAATGTAGACTGTAGAATATAGAAGAATATAGATTATAGAATACAGAAGAGTATAGAATGTAGAGAAGAGAATGTAGAATATAGAACATAGAGGATAGAACATAGAATATAGAAGAATATAGAATAGAGGATATTCAGGAAAATGGAATACAGACTATAAGACATAAAATATACAATATAGAAGAATATAGAATAAAGAACATAGAATGTAGAATATAGATAATACAATACAGAACATAGAAGAGAGAATATAGAATGTAAAAGTATATAGATTACAGAATATAGAAGAATAGAGAATACAGAATGTAGAATATAGATTATAGAACATAGAATATAGAATACAGAAGAATATAGATTATAGAATATAGACAGTAGAATACAGAAGTATATAGAATATAGTAGAATATAGAATGTTGAATATGGAATATAGAAGAATATAGTTTATAAAAGAATACAGTATATAAAAGAATATAGAAAATAGAATATTGATGAATATAGACTATAAGACATAAAATATACAATGTAGAAGAATATAAGATATAAGACATACAATGTAGAAAAATATAGAAAACAGAACGTAGAAGTATATAGATTATAGAGTACAGAAGAATATGGAATATATACTGTAGAATGTAGAAGATACAATATAAAACAGAATATTGAAGAATATAGATTATAGAATATAGAATGTAGAAAAATATAGACTGTAGAATATAGATTACGGCATGTAATATAGAATACAGCATGTAGAAGAATATAGAACATAGAAGATAGAATATTGAATATAGAAAATAGAATGTAGATTATAAAATATAGAAAAAAATATAGATTATAGGATATAGAGTATAGAATGTAGAAGAATATAGAAGAGAATAGAATATGGAAAATAGAATATAGACTGTAGAATATGGAATATAGAAGATAATAGAATATAGGACACAAAAGAATATAGAAAATAGAAAATATAATATAGAACATAGAATATACAATATAGAAGGAAATTGACGATTGAAGATAGTAGATAGAAGAAAGCAGATGGTAGAAGATTGAACATAGAACACAGGACATAGAATATCAAACATAGAATATAGAGTACAGAATATAGAATTTAGAATGTAGAATATAGAAGATAGAATATAGAACTTAGAATATTGAAGAATAAGGAATATAGGATATAGAATACAGAAGAATATAGTATATAGAAGAATATAGAATGTAGAATATAGAGTACAGAATATAGAACATAGGATATAGAATACAGAAGAAAATAGAATACAGAAGAATAGAGTGTAGAATGTAGAATCTAGAAGAATATGAAATATAGAATGTAGAAAATAGAACTTAGAATATACAATATAGATAAATATAGAATAATACAGAATAAAAATAATATAGAATATTGTTGTCGTTAGGTGCTGTCGAGTCGGTTCCGACTCATAGAGACCCTATGCACAACAGAACAAAACACAGCCCGGCCCCGTGCCATCCTTATAACCGGTGTTATGCTTGAGCACATTATTGCAGCCACTGTGTCAATCCACCTCGCTGAGGGTCTTCCTCTTTTCCGCTGACCCTGTACTCTGCCAAGCATGACGTCCTTCTCCAGGGACTCATCCCTCCTGACAACATGCCCAAAGTATGTAAGACGCAGTCTCGCCATCCTTGCCTCTAAGGAGCATTCTGGCCGCACTTCTTCCAAGACAGATGTGTTTGTTCTTTTGGCAGTCCATGGTATATTCAATATTCTTCACCAACACCACAATTCAAAGGCGTCAACTCTTCTTCGGTCTTCCTTATTCATCGTCCAGCTTTCACATGCATATGATGTGATTGAAAATACCATGGCTTGGGTCAGGCGCACCTTAGTCTTCAGGGTGACATCTTTGCTCTTCAACACTTTGAAGAGGTCCTTTGCAGCAGATTTGCCCAGTGCAATGCGTCTTTTAATTTCTTGACTGCTGCTTCCATGGCTGTTGATTGTGGATCCAAGTAAAATGAAATCCTTGACAACGTCAATCTTTTCTCCATTTATCATGATGTTGCTCATTGGTCCGGTTCTGAAGATTTTTGTTTTCTTTATGTTGACGTGCAGTCCATACTGAAGGCTGTGATCTTTGATCTTCAAGTACAGATTATAGCATATAGAAGAATATAAAATATAGAATGTGGAATATAGCATATAGAACATAGAATATAGAAACAGAATACAGAATATAGAAGACTATAGAATATAGAAAATAGAAGAATATAGAATATATAATGTAGAATATAAAATATATAATAAAGACTAGAGAATATCGATTATAGAATACAGAAGAATGCAGAATGTAGAATATGAAATATAGAGTATAGAATAAAGATGAATATAGAATATAGAAAAATATTGAATGTAGAATATAGAATATGGAAGATAGGAAATAGAATATAATATATAGAATATTGAACATAGAATGTAGAATATAGAAGTATATAGAATATAGAGGAATATAGAACAGTATAGAATATAGAAGAATATAGAATACAGAAGAACATAGAAAATAGAATATAGTATGTATAATGTAGAATATGGAATAGAGAATACAGAATATAGAATATAGAGTACAAAATATAGAATATTGAAGAATATGGAATATAGGATATAGAATATAGAAGAATAGAGAATATAGAAGAATACAGAAGGATATAAAGTACAGAAGAATATAGAAGGATATAAAATATAGAAGAATATAGGGAGAAGCAGAGAGAGATTTCATAAAGACACAAGCGCAGATGACAATGTGACCACAGAGGCAGAGATCGGATGATGCAGCCACAGCCATGGAATAGAGACAGCCACCAGAAGCTGGAAGAGGCAATGAACAGATTCTCCCCTGGAGCCTCTGAAGAGTGTGTGGTGTGGTTCTGCCGTGACAGCTTGATTAAGGCTCAGGTATTTTGGCTCTGACTTTGGATTTCTGGCCTCCTGAGCTGTGGAAGAATAAATTTCTGTTGTTTTAAGTCAATCAGTTTGTAGCAATTTGTTATAACAGACACAGAAAATGAATTAACTGACCAATAAAAGATGTGGTAATCTATGCACCATTATAGTATTGTAACCTGATGAGGGTGGGTCCTGCCCGGCGCGACCCCTTGAGTCAATTGAGAGACACCAGGCCTTTGAAAAAGAGGAAACAGACTCTATTGCAAGCCGGTCAAGCAAGGAGCTCAGAGATTAAGTCTCAAATCAAGCTCCCTGAGGTTGGGGATTCTAGTGCAGTTGCAGGGCTTGTGATAGGGAACTTACGCATAATTCATGAAGTTTCTAAGAACTGGCAGACAATTTCAGGAAATGAACACATACAGGGGTGCAGTAGGGGGTGCAATATGATGGCTGGGGGCATGTGGTTTTCAGGGGGGTATAAATTTTTTTTTTTTTTTAATGAAACATGAAGTTTATCCAAGGACAGCTTTGTGGCTTATTGCTCATGTCCAAATGGAGTGAGGGGAAGGTTGGTGGGTAGCAAAGCAAACTTGAACAGAGAAGCAGTAAGATGGCCTTGAGCTGCTACACAGAATTTCTCATCAAAAGAGTGTGATGTGGCTCAGGTGTGATGGGAGGAAGGGGAACCGTTTAACCCTTTACGGTATCAATAATATATATTTTTTTAAATAATTTTTATTGTGCTTTAAGTGAAAGTTTACAAATCAAGTCAGTCTCTCACATATAAACTTATATACACCTTACTACATACTCCCACTTACTCTCCCCCTAATGAGCCAGCCCGCTCCCTCCTTCCAGTCTCTCCTTTCGTGACCGTTTTGCCAGTTTCTAGCCCTCTCTACCCTCCCATCTCCCCTCTAGACAGGAGATGCCAACACAGTCTCAAGTGTCCACCTGATACAAGTAGCTCACTCCTCATCAGCATCTCTCTCCAACCCATTGCCAGTCCAATCCATGTCTGAGGAGTTGGTTCCTGTCCTGGGCCAACAGAAGGTTTGGGGACCCCAACTGCCGGGATTCTCCTAGTCTCAGTCAGACCGTTAAGCCTGGTCTTTTTATGAGAATTTGGGGTCTGCATCCCACTGTTCTCCTGCTCCCTCAGGGGTTCTCTGTTGTGCTCCCTGTCAGGGCAGTCATCGGTTGTGGCCGGGCACCATCTAGTTAATAATATTTTTAATAACATATCCAGACTTAAAAACTTAAGGAAGGAGAGGGTCTTTCAATTCTTAAAATAAGGCAGATGTTATGGGTTGAATTGTGTCCACCAAAAATGTGTGTCAACTTGGCTAGACCATGATTCCCAGTATTGTGTGGTGGTCCACCATTTTGTCAAGTGATGTGATTTTCCTACACACTGTAAACCCTACCTCTATGATGTTAGTGAGGTAGGATTAGTGGCAGTTATGTTAATGAGGGAGGACTCAATCTACAAGACTGGGTTGTGTTTTAAGTCAATCTCTTTTAAGATATAAAAGCGAGAAGCAAGCAGAGAGACGGGGACATCATACCACCAAGAAACAAGAGCCAGGAGAATAGAGTATCCTTTTGATTGGGGGTCCCTGTGCTTAGGATCTCTTGACTGGGGAATATTGATGACAAGGACTTTCTCCCAGAGCCAACAGAGGGAGAAGGCCTTCTCCTGGAGCTAGCACCCTGAATTCGGAATTCTAGCCTGTTATGCTGTGAGAGAAAAAAATTCTCTATGTTAAAGCCATCCATCCACTTGTGGTACTTCTGTTATAGCAGCACTAGCTAGCTGAGACAGCAGGTATATTGAAAAATATATCTCTGGCACAAAAAGCCTCAAATTGCTGAAAGAAATTAAAAATAGATTAGTATTTTTGTATATTTGTGTGGGTATATATGTGTGTGTGTGTATATATATGTATATATGAGCTCTGGTGGGTTTATATATATATATATATATATATACCTGTGTATGAGTTCTGGTGGCACAGTGGTTAAGTGCTCTGATGCTAATCAAAAGGTAAGCAATTTGAACTCACCAGCCTATTCCACAGGAGAAAGGTGTGGCAGCCAGCTTCCATAAAGATTTAGAGCCTTAGAAACCATACGGGGCAATTCAACTCTGTTCTATAGGGTCACTATGAGTTGGAATTGACTCGGGGCAACTGGTTTGATCTGGTTTTATATGTATATATATATGGTGTAAGATGAATGATTGAGCTACTGGAAAAGTAAGAGAAACCTGCACTATCTAGAAAGATATTGTGAATGAGTCCTGAAAAAGGTCAACACAGGTTACAGACATGAAAAAGGTGTTGATATAGGTATTGGACTTGACTAGGACTCATACAATGGGGAAAGGAAGCCAAATTAAGTCCCATGCACAGTGGTTAGTTATTGCACATGCAGAGATATCAAGCTGGGACCAGGAAAATTATTTTCTTAAACAACCCAGTAAGAAAAAGCTACATCAAAGATAAATGAGGACCATGACTTCCCTTAACCATAGATGTCTGTGGAAGGGAAATAAAAAAGCTTTTGTTAAAATTTCTATTCTCATCCCCACACTTACATATATTTGGAAGTAAATTGCACACCACCGTGTAACTTTAATGTCACCATCTCAAAATTGAGTTAACATAGAGTCCGAGTGATGAGCAGCCAGTTACTGTGCAAATGTGAAGGACAATTCTCTTATTACAATTCGGATATAGACATAGATAAATTTCTAAACAATATGATCTCAGAATGAAATATCTCATATTATATGTTTAACAGTATTGCTCTGGGCAAATCTGCTACAAAAGACCTCCTTAAAGTGTTAAGAAGCAGAGATGTCACTTTGAAGACCAAGGTGTGCCTGACCGAAGCTATGGTATTTTCAATGACCACATATGAATGTGAAAGCTGGACAATGAATTAGGTGTTGGTGAAGAATATTGAATATGCCAGTGACTGCCAGAAGAATGAACAAATCTATCTTGGAAGAAGTACAGCCAGAATACTTTTTTGAAGCAAGGGTGCCGAGACTTTCTTTCACGTGCTTTGGATATGTTATCAGGAGGGATCAGTCCCTGGTGAAGGACATTATGCTTGATAAAGTAAAGGGTCAGTGAAAAAGAGGAAGACCCTCAAAGACATGGATTGACACAGTGACTACAACAATGAGCTCAAACATGGCAATGATTGTGAGGATGGCACAGGATGGGGCAGCTTCTCGCCCTCTTGTACATGGTGTCACTATTAAAAAAAACAACCATTGCCATTGAGTCAATTCTGACTCATAGTGACGATGGCAACTAACAACGACAACATATTTTTTTCGCAAGTATTGGGATGGGAAACAACCAAGGTAACAGAATCTTAATATATTGCCTAATGGAGACAAAAGTTCCTTTTGGAGTTAAACATCTGACCAGTAAAATTACTCAACAGCCCCATGGGAGTTGAGAGTAGATTGCATACCACCAAGTAACTTAAATATCACCATCTCAAAATGTATTTAACATAGGGTCCGAGTGATGAGCAGCCAGTTACTGAACAACTGTGAAGGACAATTCTCTTATTACAATTCAGATATAGACATAGATAAATTTCTAAACAATTTATGACCCCTTGGGAGTGGAATAGCAGAATACTGTTGACATCTTATATAGAGTTTAAATCATTTCTGGTTATCTTCTGGGAGAATGTCCCCTCAGTTTTGTACTTAAAGGAATTAACAATTCTCTCTCTCTCTTTTTTTTTATTTGTATGTAATTGGTAGACAGGAACACCAGCCTCCACAGGAGATTTCTTTTTCTTTTTTCCTTTTATTTCATTTAATTCCCTCGAGTCTTTTATGAGCAAAATTTTGCTGTTGTGAAAAATGCTGCAATGAACATGGGTATGCATTTGTCTATTCATGTGACAGCTCTTATTTCCCTAAGATATATTCCTAGGAGTGGGATTGCTGGATCTTACGGTGTTCTCTTTCTAGCTTTCTAAAGAAGTGCCATATCGTTTTCCAAAATGGTCGTACCATTTAGCATTCCCACCAGTAGGGCATAAGAGTTCCAGTCTCCCCACAAATTCTTCAACATGCGTTATTTTTTGTTTTTTGTGTTTTTTTTGATTTATGCCAGTAATGTTGGGGTGAGATGGTATCTCATTGTAGTATCAATTTCCAATTCTCTATTGGCTGGTGATCACGGTCATTTCCTCATGTGTCTGTTAGTCACTTGAGCACCTTCTTTGGTGAAGTGTCTGTTAATTTCCTTTGCCCATTTTTTAATTGGATTATTTGTCTTTTTGTTGTAGAGGTATTGGATTTTCCTGGAGATTTTAGAGATTAGACTTCTGTTGAATTTGTCATAGGCAGAGATTTTTCCAAATCTAAGTTCTTTTTTTAATCTTTTGGTGAAGTCTTTTGATGAGCAGGAGTGTTTAATTTTTAGAAGATTCCAGTAATCTAACTTATATTCTAGAGTTTGTGTCTTGTTAGTTATGGTTTGTATCCTGTTAATGACATGTATTAGGGCCTCTAGCATTGATCCTATTTTTTCTCCTATGACCTTTGTGGTTTTTGATTTTATATTTAGGTGTTTGATCCAGTTTTAATTAGTTTTTGTGTATGGTGTGAGGTATGGGCCCTGTTTCATTTTTTTGCAGAGGGACATCCAGTTTTGCCAGCAGAATTTGTTAAAAAGACTGTCTTTTCCACATTTGATGGACTTTGGGCCCTTTTCCAAGATCAGGTGATTGTAGGTGGATGGATTTACACCTGGGTTCTCAATTCTGTTCCACCGGTCAATGTAGCTGTCATTGTACCAGTACCAGGCTGTTTTGACTACCGTAGCCGTACAGTAGATTCTGAGGCCAGGTAGTGTGAGTCTTCCTAGTGAATTCTTCTTCTTCAATAGTACTTTACTTATGTGGGGCCTCTTTCATTTCTGTATAAAGTTAATGATTAGTTTTTCCATCTCTTTAAAGAATGCTGTTGGTATTTGGATGAGAATTGCTTTGTATTTGTGGATTGCTTTGGGTAGAATTGATATTTTCACAATGTTGAGTCCACCTATCGATGAGCATGTCCCTCACTTTTGTCATTTTGAGATACTCATTATTTGTTGTTTGTTTCTTTAACAATCTGACACTTTCTCTTCTCCTTCAGGACATTCACATGTGTTCTTCTGTCTGCTAGAGGTGGTTTCTCTGGTACCTCAATTCATTTGTACTTTAATTGTACTCTCTTGGAGAAGTCTTCTCGGATTCTCTCAAACTCTTACATGTTTCCAGAATGTCCTGTGCTTCCTCTTTAAAGCAGTAATATTATTTGAATTTGAACTAATAACCAAGTATCAGCCTTGCTCAGGAGTAAGTTACTTTTGCAGTTATTTAAATTTAAATATGAATGAAATAATATAGCAGTTCAGTTCCTTAGTCACACTAGCCGTATCTAAAATGATCAGTAGCCACATGTGTCTAGTGGCTAATGTATCAGGCAGCACAGATTATAGAACATTTCCATTATTGTAGAAAATTATTTTGGACAAGTGCTGCTAGATCAGTTACTTCTCCTTTTTGTTGTTCTTAAACCGAACCTGTGCAACCCAGAACCGAGGCCCTGTGTAACATTTGCACTAACATCATCAAATCTTTCATTTATTCCTATAAACACTAGGTATTTTCAGACGTGCTCACATACATGCAAATACACACACATATACACCCATACTTTTCCTTAAGGTTTGGTCTAAATTTAATAAAATCCTTGAAATCTTCCCTTTGTGTAAAGCCAAAATTATGTGCTATCTCCTCTTTGCTCTCCCAAAACTTTGTCCTCTTAGCTTACTCTACTGAAATTATTTGTACATAAACCTGTTTCTATTAAATTACTACCTAACCTGGAAGAAACAGAACTTGGTTGTTTTATATTTATATCTCTAGTGCCTGGTAAAGGTGACATAATTTATACTCAATAAATATATTTTAATCAAAGATTTGAAACTCTATTACTGTCCTCTCATTAGTGAACGTTTTGGTTTCACAAAAAATATATATATATAGTTATTAAGTCAAATATTTATACATATATCTACATCAATATTAACACCTACATGTATATTTATACAGGCAACAATGGATCTGCAATTAGTTTTCATTTACTAGAATTTCATGTGAATAAAATCATATAATATGTACTCTCTTTTTTTTGTTTTGTGGCATTTTACTCTTCTTTTTCTTGTTTCCAATGGTAAAACATTTGTTTATTGATTTGAGATCTGTCTTCCTTTTTAACATAGGCACTTAGAGCTATTAATTTCTCTATAAACGATTCTAAAGTTGCAATCCATATGTTTTAGCATGCTGTTTGTCACTTCCTTTTATCTAAAAATATTATTTTTAAACTCTCCTTGTGATTTATTCTTTGGCTCATTTGTTATTTAGGAGTGTACTGTTTAATTTACATATATTTGTGATTTTCTTATATTTTCTTCTATTGTTGATTTCTAATTTAATTGTATTTTGGTCAAAGAACATATTTTGTATTATTTCAATTATTTTGTATTTATTTAGGTTTTTTTTTTTGTTTTGTTTTATAGTCTGGCATATGGTTACTCTGGAGAATGTCCCAGGTATACTGCCTAGTTTTATATCCATTATTGAAAATGAGTTATTGAAGTCTCTAACTATTATTGTGAGATGTTAGGGGAATATATGTTTATAATTGTTTATTCTGCCAAATAGATTGACAATTTATAATTATAAAATATTATTTGTATCCTGTAACTTTTTTGTCTTAAAGTCTAATACGTCAAATATTATTATAGGCAACCGAGCTCTTTTTTTTTTTTTGGCTACTGCTCACATGGTATGTTAGATTCCTAGTGCTGCCATAACAAAATACTACAAAGTAAATGGCTTTGAAGAACAGAATTTATTGTCTCAGTTCTGAAGACTAGAGGCCCAAATTCATTAATGGGTCTATGAGCTCTCTCTCTGTTTGTTCTACGGAAAGGTCCTACCTGTCTCAGCTTCTTGCAGCAAAAAAAAAAAAAAAAAACCTGTTGCCGTTGAGTCAATTCCAACTCATAGCAACCCTATGGGATAGAGTGGAACTTTCTCATGGGGTTTTCAAAGAGCAGCTGGTGGATTCCAACTGCTGACATTTCGGTTAGGAGCTGAGCTATTAGCTACCACACCGTCAGGGCTCCTTGTAGCTTCTTGTAGCCCTTTGCAATTCTTGGCATGCTTATGGATGCTTATAGATGTGTCTGCCTCCATCATCACCTGGCATCTGTGTTACTCTGTGTGTTTCTTTCCAGCTCCCTCTCTGTTATCTCCTTTTAAGGTACCACTCAGAATGGAATAGGGCTTATTCTACTCTGGTATGGCTTAAGTGACAATATCATCAGCTGCTCTTTGGAAACCCTATGGGGTGGTTCTACTCTGTCCTATATGGTCACTATGAGTTATAATCAACAGGATGGCAAAGGTTTTTCTTTTATCTTCCAAGAATAGCGCTATTTTCCCAAACAAGGTCACAACTTCCAGGTACAATTTTTAGCACTTCAACATATATATTTCGGAGACACTTTCAATCCGGAATACATGGCCTATCTTTTAAATCCTATTTTCAGTCTATTTGTGTCTTTTAATCTAAAGAGTGCCTATAATAGACAGACATATATTTGGGTTATGTTCTCTTTTTAGACTATGTTTCCAATCTCTGCCTTTCAATTGGGTTGTTTCACTATTTAAATTTAATTACTGATAAAGTAGGACTTATGTCTTCCTTTTTTTAAATATGCTTATGTCTTTTTTATTAGTCTATTCCTGGATTGCTGGCTTCTTTTGTGTTAAATTGGTACGTCCTAGTGTACCTTTAAATTTATTTATTATGTCTTTTACAACATATGTTTCAAGCTATTTTCTTAATGATTTGTTGTGGATTACAGTTAGCATCTTAATGTAAAACCAACTCATTCAGATGAATAATGTCTTAATTTCAATAATGTTCAGTGTATCTTGATCCTGCTCATTCTTTGTAAAAAATTATCATACAAATTACATATTTGTACATGAAAAGCAAGTATTCTTTTCTCCATTTCATGAAAAGTTTTGTGCATTAAATGACACTACCAAGAAAATGAAAACATAATCGATAGAATGGAAAAAATATTTGAGCATCATTTATCTGATAAAGCTCGAGTAATTTTTAAAAAGTGTATTGAAAAAACAAACTGTGTGAGTGAAAATTCTCAGGCCCATGAATATAATCACATGAACTAACACTCTTCTTTCTGCCAAGGAAAAGTAGATGACTAAAAATTGTTGCTTTGAAAGATTGTAAAACAAATTTGAACACAAATAAAAACTACATGACTTCTATTCAAGGCCACATAAATAATAGATATGCCATCGTCTTAGTTATCTAGCACTGCTATAACAGAAATACCACGTGTGGATGGCTTTAACAAAGAGAAATTTATTCTCTCACAGTCTAGGTGTCTAGAAGTCCTAATTCAGGATGCCAGCTTCAGGGGAGGCTTTCGTTCGCTGTTGGCTCTGCAGGAAGGTCTTTGTCATCAACTTTCCCCTGGTTGAGGAGCTTCTCAGTTTAGGGACCCCAGGTCCAAAGATGTGCTGTGTTCTTGGTAGTTTTTCTTGGTGGTATGAGGTCCCCCTGTCTCTCTGCTTGCTTCCCTTTTTTATATTTCCGAAGAGATTGACTCAACATACTATCTAATCCTGTAGATTGAGTCTACCTCATTTATGTAACTGCTTCTAATCCCGCCTCATTAACTTCATAGTGGCAGGATTTACTACACATAGGAAAATCACATCAGATGACAAAATGGTGGACAATCATACGCTACTGGCAATCATGGCCTAGCCAAGTGGACACACATTTTGGGTAGGGGGGTGCAATTTAATCTGTAACAGCCATCTATCACCCCAGTAAATTCGTCACTTATATGTCTCTGATGAAAAATTATATCCAATATAGAACCCCATATGTTTTATAGGTGATTTTTTTTGATCTGACAGATATTAAGAAAACTTCTTTTTTAAAAAAGACATTAGACATTTCGGTGCTTGTGCACAGAGTGGACAGAAGGGAGAGCCCAAGAAGAGTCTTTTCTTTTTCTTTTTTTTTTTAAATGGCTTTCTTTCACTTATCCCGGACATGAAAATGTTCAACAGTTTAACCTCAGTTCATTCCCCTAAACATCTCTGGAGTCTGCTCCCTGAGCTTGCAAGCCACTGTCACTATTGTGTTTTTAACCTTTAAAATATCTCATTTAGCTTAAAGTGTTGATCCTCTCCCCTGTCTTCCTAACTCCAAACATCTAGAAAACCATTCTCAGCACATTTAACAGATCAATCTTTATAAAATAAAAATCTGATCACATTGTGAAAAATCAGCCTCAGAATCATCTACAGTCCATGTTTCTAGACTATCCCATGTGATTTAAAAAGTTATTTTAGGTACAGACATGTGAAATTTTTATCTCAGTAATGTATTCACACTAAATTTTCAGGTCTATAGACCAATCAGATTAAGTCGTAATACATTTTAGGTCATAAAATCTTTTTATGATTTGAAGCTTCCTCTTTTTCTTCCCTTGTTACATACTACCATGAGTGAGGCAAGCTTTCCCTCCAAGGGGAGCTAACCCTTGTTGATAACTCACTGTGGGCCAGGTTCTGATTTAAAAATGCTTTATACATAGTACCTCATTGCATTCTCAAAATAAACAACAAGTAAGGACTATTATTGTATCTATATCATAAATGGAGAAACTTAGCAACAGAGTTTTAAAATTTGGCCGGGCTCACATGTTATCCTGGGTTTATATCTGGCTGACTGGCTTAAAAGCCTACATTCCCCTTATCAAGCTAGTGACACTTGAACTAGGAAGTAGTGCCTCAAACATTGTGCATATTGTTATACACATGCCTATAACACCATTTTACTCTTTTTTTCCTATATATCACAACTGTCATAAGAATTACCATTTTTCGAGCTGCATTTCTGATACACTGAAATAATTAAACCTTCATTACTATAAGAACACAATTTTGTGTAGAGCTTTACCATAAGAGAAATCATACTGTTTGAGAACTGTTTCTTTGTCTCTCCATAGCAAGCTGTATCATTCTAAAGAAGACAAAAATTATAACTAGCGTAGTATATAAGACAAGGTATACCTATAATAAATGCATGTAAACTACACTTATCCAGGCAAATTTGTACAGGAAAAATTAATATATAACTAATTTCACGACCCTGAAGTTGCATATCTTTGGGATTAAAAGAAAGTTAAAATTTGTGAAAATTTGAAGGTGGATCTCTTAATATTAACACTGCGAGAATTTTAAAGAAAAAGTAGGGAAATGTATTGTGCTGAAAGACTTGTTTAAATGCTGTAAGAAATTTAAGTTACTGAAAGGATAAATTAAGTAAACATGTTTCTGTCAAGATTTTAGTTTTTTTCCTTATTTTTTGAAAAAAATGAAAACTTTTTTGAGTGTATCCTTGAAAGCTTGTTTCACTTGCTTGTTCCTAAGACTGTAAATGAAGGGATTGAGTAAAGGGGCTACTGAGGTATAGATAACAGCTACATCTTTGGATAAAGTCACCCTTTCTTTTGCTGATGGCTTCATGTAAATGGAGACACAGCTACCATAAGTAAGGGAAACTGCAGCCATGTGGGAAGAACAAGTGGAAAAAGCTTTTGTTCTTTTCCGAGCAGAGGGAATTTTTAGAATGGTCTTGATTATATATGTATAGGAAAAAATTACTAAGAGTAGTGTGACCACTAGTGTTATAACTGCTGAAACAAATGAAATCATTTGTAGGAAGTGAGTGTCTGTGCAAGAAATCTGCAGGATAGGAGAAGTGTCACACATGAAATGATCAATTACTTTGGAAGCACAGAATTCCAGCTTTAGTCCCAAGACCAACGGTGGAAAGGTAATCAGAAAGCCAGCTGTCCATGAACTGAGTAGAAGTTGGTAGCACACTTTGCTTCTCATAATGACTGAGTAATGCAGGGGTTTGCAGATGGCTGTATAGTGGTCATGGGACATGGCAGCCAGAAGGTACAACTCTGTAACTCCTGACAAAAGTAAAAGAATAAGTGAGATGCATAACCATTGTAGGAAATGATTTTGTTTTTAGTCACAATGGTTGTCAAGAATCTAGACAACAATCTAGAGTTGTTGTCAATAAGATTTCTAAGAAGGAGAAATTTTGTAGGAAGAAATACATTGGAATCTTGAGGTGAGGATGCAGTAGGGTGAGGAGGATGATGGATAAGCTCCCCATCACACTCAAAATGTAGTTGAGAAAGAGAAATATAAAAATCACAATTGCTAACTGTGAGTTATCTGTGAGTCCCAAGAGAACGAATTCTATCTCCCTTGACTGGTTCTTCATTTCAGTTTTGAGACCTATTAAACTGACATTAGGAAACAACTCCAAAAGCAGAAAAACAATTTTTTTAAAGCTACTTCAGGAAAAAAATCTGATATCCAGAAATGTAAACAAGTGTAAATATTTGCTGCAGTTTAACAAGGCAGATGATACCTAAAATTATAATGTAGGTCAACCAAAGCATTCTCTATGTATCTTCTGTGTGTGTTTAATAAATTACTGCAAAAAAAAAAAAAAAAAGCCTTGTAACATCTAGGCAGCTTTTTCAGTGTCAATTTACAACGTATGTTCAACAATTTTTATTTTATGAATTTTTAAAAAATTGATGAAACGTATAGAAATATTTCCTTAACTACAATTGAATTTCTCCAATATATGCCATTAATTCTTTAGTTCCAATGCAGTACTGATCCATTGTTCCTTTGACTTATTTTCTGCAATTACCATTTTTCTAGTTCCAAATCATTAGTCTTCTCATAATCATTTAAACTTATCATTTTGAAATATCTTCAAGATACAGTTAGTAATTTCAAAATTCTAAACAACTTGGGAGAAAAACTGTAGCTACAGGAAAAGTAAAACAAATCAAAATCATTATTTTCTGACTTGATCTTTGCCTTGGATTCAGGTAATTTGTAAATTCTTAAATAATATTTTTTTCCCTGTTTGAGCCGACCACGATAAATAATTTTGTCTTTTTAGTATAAATATGAGGATGATTTTAATAACTAGGTGTTTTAATAACTAGAAGTAATTTAATAAAATCATTTTGTTATTCAAAGACTAGTATAGAAGTGGTAGTCAATAGTCACTTATGATGCTAACTATATTGTTTTTGGCACTCAATGTCATTGTTCTTAAATCCATAAATAAGACTTTTCTCTACAGATGAATAGGCCTAAATTGCTGACTGGATACATTATGTTCAGTAGATGATGGCCTTTTATAGATGTCTAGGACAGAAAAGAGAGCTTTTCTCTTTATTTGAAGGAAGATATTGAGGTGCTATCCAAGCATTCATCTATGTTTAATGTCAAAGTTAATTTACAGGTTTCATATGGTATTTAAATAAGTGCATTTGCAAAACACTTTCCTTATTCATTTTAAAATCATTCCATGGGTTATTAATGTATGCTTTCCACATGAATAAAAATAATTTCCATGTGAATAAAAATAATTTAATCTATTCCTGCATATAAGAATTTTATTAGTTTTCCCTGAATTTCATTTTTCTCACTCTCTACTCAATGCAATAAACACATCTATTTTCTTATAAGAATTTTGTTTTGTGTTTTAAATGATAACTATTGAAAAAAAAAGTACAGTGCTCCTATTTCCAAGTGGCTTTTTTCCCAATATTTTATAGGTAGTAGTCCCTTCTATCTTCATTTTGCTCCGGAAAAGAGAGAGAGTGACAGTAAGAGAGATATTGATGAAAAATTCCTAAGTATTGATTTGTGTAAATCTCAAAACCAGAACACAAGAATAGTAGCAATTTTTCTTCTACTCCTTGACTACTGAAAGGATGAGAAGCTGAGTGATCATGAGTGTTTATTTATCAAATATGTATATCAGCACTGCCATTTCTTTAATCTCAGTTTTGCTCTAACTCAGTGGGAAAGGAAACTCTCTGAGTCAGTCAAACAATTTTTGTAACATCACGTGTCTAGGTGACAAGTCTATATGCTGCTTTCTTAAAAACCTGCAAAACAGAAGCTATTTTTACTCTTCAAAATCTGCTGAACGATCATAGTTACATACAGTAAAAAGCCTATAATGCTACAGTTTATATCAGTTCCTATATAATCAGGCAGCTTTGAATACTGCATCTACACAGAGCATGTATGATGATCCAGATGCCAGTGGTTATAACTATTGTACTTGTAGAACTACCTTCACCTATGATCTAGGTGATTTGCCGTATGCAGGATTTATTGATTTCCCTTCTCCTTTAAGGACATATGCTATAAACAAAAGTCAAATAATAGATGTTGAATATTATTGCATTTATAATATTAGAAAACATTCCATTATTTGCATAAGAAGTTTAATTCCAATGTTTTACGTGGGAAGGATTCAAAGCAGAGGAGAGATTTGGAAAGTATATGTATCTGTTAATGTCTCCCAATATTACATACACTACAAAAATCACAGAACCTAGATATTGTAGAAAATTCAACTAGAATGCCCTTTCTGGTTACCAAATAGAGGTTTTCTGATTTTTTTCCTTAAATATTTAAACTTAAATGAAAATGATGCTCTAAGAGAAGGGCATTTTAGGAAAGGTCTCAGGTTAAACAACCCACTCTTCGTAGCAAAGAATGACTCTGTTTACAATTGTACACTAACAAAAGCCACACTTTTATCAATTTGCTCATAAAAGACTCAGGGGAATTAATTGAAATAAAGGGAAGACAGAAAAAGAAATCTGTGGAAACTGGTGTTCAGGACCTACCACTTACATCAAGAAAAAAAAAAGCCACAAAGCTGTATATTGATTTAAATACAAAGCTGAGGGAACACTCTCCCAAAAGATAACTAGAAACGATTGAAACTCTATATGGGATGCCAACAAGATTTCGATATTCCACTCCCCCAGAGCTATATGGGAGCCCTGGTGGCACAGTGGTTAAGAGCTTGGCTGCTAGCCAAAAGGTCGGTGGTTCAAATCCACCAGCCGCTCCTTGGAAACACTACGGGGCAGTTGTACTCTGCCCTATAGGGTCACTGTGAGTCGGAATCTACTCAACAGCAACCAGTTTCGTTTTTTGGGTTTTGGGGCTATATGAGTCGTTCTACTGGTCAGAGACCTTATCTCAAACAGGAGATTTCTCTTGCCTTCATTAGGCAATATATTAAGATTCCACTAACTTGATTGTGGCCCACCCTAAGGCTTGAGAAGGAGGATTTAAATGGCTCCTATTAATTCTTATTTCTATTCTGAAACCATCTTAAACTGAGAACTTACAAATACAGAGCAAGAAATTTTTTGTTTTTTTCCTGAATCATTTGATGCCCTATCTCCTGCTCAACACTGCAGTGTGCATTCCTTACAAAAAGAAAATATCTACTATATAATAACATGAATCCGTTTCTAATAAATATTAGAACAGTAACACACTAACATTGATATATTAATAACATCCAATATCCCAATCCTGTTCAATTTTTACAAGTTTATAGAGATATAAATAGCTCAGAGTTATGTTTTCATTTGATTAGCATGACTTTAATTTCATTTAATACAGAATGGCTTTTCAGTCTTTCCTTAACTTCCTTGCATGTTGGAGATTACTTTTTGGTAAGCCTGTATAATGTCCCTTGATTTGTGTTTTTCTGAGGTTTTACCTCATTAAAAAAAAATTCCATTAATTTACTTTTTGGCACCAGAATCACGGAAGTGATTTTATTTTTTCATTGAGTCCTATCTCTTGCATAACGTGGTGATTGACAGACTTCTCCACCATAAAAGTAATATTTTATATTTGTAATTAATAAGCATTTTGTGGGAAGGTACTTTGAATACTCTGGATAAAGCAATCTTCATAACACTTTCAACTTACTCATTAATTACTTAATATCATTATGTACTCATGGCTTCCAATTTTATTTATTAACAAATATGTCAATCATCTATGTAGCTTATATATTTAATTTTTTACCTCAATTTTTACTTTAATTTCAATTGGTCCCATTTTTTAAAAAATTCCTGCTGTTCAATAGTCTTATATATGTACTTAAATATCCTGGGAAAAGTTTATTTCATCAAACTATTAAACATTCTTCAGTATAGTTTGTGTGAATTCTTTCAAATTCTTTAGTTTTTATGAGTCTATTCAGCAGTTATTGTTTCTGCTTGCTATTACTTGGTGACCTCTAAAACATAAGATAAGGTATTTCATTGTGAAGTCACATTATTTAGAATTTATCTGTGTCTATATTTCAGTAGGATTGTCATTAGAAGTTTGTGAGGCAGTGGTATTAAGTTAATGAGAGTGAAACAACTAGAATGGAAATGATGACAATGTTGACAAAATGTGAAGAATGTAACAATGCCGCTGAATATTATCTATAGAAATTTTTTAAATGGAAGTGTGTTTTGCTATGTATATTTTTACCAAAAATGTGATAAAATATTTTTAAAAGCTGGTTCAGCTATATTACTATAAATCAGTATAGATATTTTTCATAATGACAAAAGTTATATTCATCAAGAAGATAGAACAATTCCAAATTGGTATGCACAATGTCAAAGTATTGGAAATTAGAAATTCACAGCACTACAAAGAGAATAAAAAAAAATCCATAGGAATTTTGGAGATTTAAATAGCTCAGTAATTATATACAAAGCAAAAATAAAATAAAGGTATAGAATATTTAAATTATGTGATTAATGAACTCAACCAAGTTGAACTAACTAGAACACTGTACTTAATGACACAACACTTATAATTTTCAAATGTTCATGCAATTTTTATTAAAAATTTGACTATATGCTAGGCCATAAAATAAGACTCAACTAATTTCAGATAATTTAAGTTAAATAAAGCATATTTTCTGACATCATAGAATTTAAAAAAATTATACCAGTAGAGTTGTAAATATAAATGAAATGGGCTGTTTTTAATAATATTCAAAGATAACTAGAAATCCAAATATGCATGAACATTTAGGCAATATACTTATAAATAATGAATAGGTTGAAAGTAAAATCACAATGGGAATTAGAATACTTACAATTGAATGAAATGAAAATAATAAAATTACGTATCAAAATATGTAAACGCAGGTCAAGTTAACATTCTAAGAAATTGTATGGCCTTAAATAAACACATGAGAACAGAGGAATAGGCTGAAAGTTCATCCATCTTGATGGATGATCTAAGTTTCCATCCCAAACATTTTTTAAAAATGGCAAATTACACTTTAATTTGAAAGAAGATAGAGAGCAGGAGAAACAAACAAAATAAAACACATACAATACATTAGGGAGTATTAATGGAGCTAAAATGTAGTTAATTATAAGAATAACAGAATACATATATGCACTTACGATAAAGAAAATGAAAATACATGTATCTGATATAAAAAACAGTGAGGTGATTTTACTTCTTAGTTTATAGATCTTATCACATAAGAGGACTGTTTGAAAACTTTATGACACTGGAATTGAAAATATTGATGAAATTGACTATTTATGAGGGAAGGACGTGGGGAAGTAACTTTCCATAGCTCTGTTCCATAAGCATAAAAGTTGTTACATGATTAACTATCTTCTCACTAAGAAATTTCATGTAGATTTCCTATAAAGTGCCTAGTTCTTTGCTTTTATTGTCATTGTTTGTTTTATTGTTTTGTTTTGAAAAATTCTTGGAGCCCTGGTGGCACAGTCGTTAAGAGCTACAGATGCTGATAGGGAAGCCAACATGGTGCTATGGACAGAAGCACCATGCTGTCCCTCTGCAGCAAAGACCCCCAAAACTAAGTAAAACAGGCACAAATGTCAATCCTGGAACCCTAAGCATCAAATGAAGGGAAAGAATTTGATCAAGCACTGAATGGGATAAGAAACTGACAGAGAACAGAGAATGAATGAGGAGAACTGTGGATTGGAGGCTCCCTACCAGCTAACGTGGCACAGATTCGCCATCTTGTACTATAACCACCAAGGAGTGCAGACAAAGAGTACAGGAAGGCAACTTCATAGGGCTCCCAACAGGAGTTAGAGCACTCAGCAAGCAGGGATACACGCTTTCCCACCCCTCACCCTTCTTCCTTCTACGTGGCCTCCTCCATTTTCCAGTGGGCTACAGTCACTCGGATGGAGAGACACCAGTTCACTGTTGCCCAGGTCCTCCCCGACTCCACCAGCTGGCTCCTTCAGTGCCGATTATTTTTGTTATTATTATTATTGCCTTTCTTTGTTTTTTCTCTCTGTCTCCTTTCCTTCCTTTCATTTCTTCCACCCTGCCAGCCCCTTTGCTGTCCCCATCCTTTATTGACAAGCTATGCCACACTGCTGGGCCGGAGAGCCACTGGCACATCTTCCTCAGTTTTGTGCCACCCCCACTGGCCAGGTCTCTTAGCAACATTTTTTTTCCTGCTTCTCTCTCTCTCCCTACCTTCCTTTGCTTTCTCTCACTCAGATAGCCCCATGTGCCGTCCCCATCCCTTCTTGGTGGGCCGTATAACACTGTTCAGCTAGAGAGCTGCCAACATGGCCTCCCCAGTTCTGTGCTGCCCACACTGACTGGGTCTCTCAGTCCGTTTTTTTTTTTTTCAAATTTTTCTCTATCTCTTCCTTCTTTCCCTATCTTCCACCCACCTAGACCCATGTGCTGCCCCCATCCCATCTTAACAGGCAGTGTTGCACCGCTGGGCTAGAGTGCCCTGGATCCATGCTGCTGCCACTGGCTGGCTCAGCACCATATTTTTTTGTTTTTGTTTCTACTCTCTCTCTTCCTCCTTTCCTGTTTCCCACCCATCTAGTCTTGTACAGTGTCCCTGCTCCTTCTCGAACGGCCTTACTGCACCACTCTGCTAGGGAGCCACCAGCACACAGCCTCCCTGGACCTACATTATCCCCACCAGCCAGCTCCCTAATCACAATGTTGTTTTAGTTTGTTTCCTTTGGTCTTTTCTTTTTTTCCAGTTTCTTCTCTCTCACCCCCTACCTCCTCTTCCTTTCTCCCACACACCTAGCCTTGTGTGCCACCCCCACCCTCTCTCAAAGAGTTGTGATGCACCCCCAGGCTAGAGCTACACTGGCACGCCGCTTCCCCAGTTCTGCATCATCATCACCAACTGGCTTCCTCAGCACAATTTTTATTTGTTTTTGCTTTTTTTCCTTTTAGTAGTTGTTTCTTTTGTCTCTCTTCATTCCTTCTTTTTCTTTCTCCTGCCCACCTAGCCCTGTGAGCTGCCCCCTCCTTATTGACAGGCTTGCTGCACCACTTGGTTAGAGAGCCTCTGGCACACGGCCTCTCTGGGTCTGCACTACTCCCACAGGCTGGCTCCCTCAGCACCATATTTTTCTTTTTCTTTCTTCTTCTCCCCTTTCCTTCTTCCTTCCACCTAGGCCCTGCACTGCCTCCACTCTTTCCTGACAGGCCATGCGACACCAGCCGGTGAGAAAGACATCAGCTTGTCATCACCCTGCTTCCACCCTGCCCCCAACAGCAGGCTCCTTCAGCACCATATTTATTTTCTTGTTGTTGTTTTGTTTCCTCTCTCTGTTTCCCTTCTTTCCTTTCCTTTCTCCAGTCCACCTAGGTCCATGCACTGCCCATGCACCTTCTCAACAGGCTGAGCTAGGATCTCTCAACTAGAAAGTCACCAGCACATGGCCTCCCTGGGTATGCCCTGCCCCACCTGCTGAATTCCACCACACTGCCATTGTATTTACTTCTTTTTCTTTTGCCTCTCCATTTTTTGCTTTGTTTTGATTCTGTTTCTCTGTCTCTTATTTCTCTTCTTTCTGTCACCTGCTTAGTTCCACACATTGCATTCTCTCCTTTGCCTCCTGCCTATCTACACCACACACAAAGTGCCGTACCCATGAGAGGCATCAGTCCAAACCCCTGGACCTCTGAACCACATCAGCACTTCCCTGTCAACCCACGTTCATGTTGCAAATGATCCTTCCTTCTCCCCCCTCCCTAGTGGACCTTCCCAGCTGCATCATAGCTGAGCAACCAGCCTTGCCCACCTGGGCGAGGTGGTGAGAAGTATGCCCACAGACAAGCAACAAAACACACCCAGCCTGCCTGCTCAGATATAACCAAACAAGACAAAAAACAGGATGAAACAAGCAAATCTACAATCAATAAAGGAAGAAAATAATTCCTGACTGTCCTGGAAACAACAGACAATATCAAAACATATTAAAAACAATAGGACGGGATGAGTCCAAAAAGCAACCAAAATAAAACACCACATGACCTCTGGTAGAAGTAAAGGCACTGGAATTACCTCATAGGGAATTCAAAAGTCTAATATTCAGGACTCTCCAAGAGATTAAGAAAGAGATGAAGGAAAAGGCAGACAAGACTAAGGAAAAAATAGACAAAATTATGGAAAATACAGACAAAAATCAGGAAAACACAAAGCAAAGGGAGAATTTGGGGAAACAATACAAGAGCAAAATGTCAAAATAAATAAACAATTAGAAATCATACAAAAACAGCAATTAGAAATCCAGAAGACAAAATAATTTTAGAAATGGGCAGTGCAATAGAAGGTTTTAGGAGCAAATTTGAAACAAGGGAACACAAGATCAGTGAAACCGAAGACAAATCCTTGGGTACCACTTTGTTTGAAGAAAAATCTGAAAAAAGAATAAAGAAAACCTGAGAACCATGTGGGATACAAACAGAAGCAAGAATTTCTGAGTGACAGGAATTCCAGAACAGGGGGAGAAAATGGAAAACACAGAGAAAATCACTGAAGGCTTGCTGACAGAAAGCTTCCCTAATATAATGAAAAATGAAAAGCTGACCATCCAAGAAGCTCAAAAAAAAGCACATATAGAATAGACTTCAAAAGAAAGTCACCAAACCATATTGTAATTATACTTGCCAAAACAAAAAAACCAAAAAAGAATCCTGAGAGTAGTTGAGAAAAATGAAAAGTCACATACAAAGGGGATACTATAAGACTAATCTCTGATTACTAGGCAGAAACCATGAAGGCAAGAAGGCAATGGGATGACATATAAAAACTTGAAAGAAAATTTGTCAGCTAAGAATAATACATCCTGCAAAATTCTCACTCAAATATGATGGTGAAATTAGGAAATTTCCAGATAAACAGAAATTAAGGGAATATGTCAAAACCAAACCAAACTTACAAGCATTATGAAAAGGAGTCCTTCAGTTAGCGAACCAACGACATCAGACAACAACCTGAATCTAGGACACAGGAGAGTATCAGCCAGGTGCCAACCTAGCTAATGAGCACTAAAGGACAAAAGAAAACTAAAAGATGTACAACAGGGAACAAGGGAAGTCAATCTGCAAATGACAACAACATCAGAACAATAAAAGTGAGAATAAACAGTGTAGGTACACGATTTTCAAATGGAAAGGAAGTCAAGGTGATATCATGTAATAAAAGACTGGTTTAAACTTAGGAAGATGGTGTAAATTTTATGATAACCACAAAGAAAGTTAATAAACCTACTCATTAAAATAAAGAAGAAAAAGATAAAGTTTCAGTGTCATGGGTTGTATTGTGTCCTCCCAAAATATGTCAACTTGGCTATGTCATGATTCCCAGTATTGTGTGATTGTCCACCACTTTGTCATCTGATGTGATTTGCCTATGTGTTGTTAATGAGATGAGATTAGTACCAGTTAATGAGGTTTTTTTTTTATTAGTATCAGTTATGTTAATGAGGCAGGACTCAATCTATAGGAAGAGTTTGTGTCTTAAGCCAATCTTTTTTGAGATATAAAAGAGAGAGAGAGACGGCAACCTCATACCACCGTGAAAGCAGCACCGGGAGCAGAGAGTGTCCTTTGGACCCAGGGTCCCTGTGCTGAGAAGCTCCATGACCAGGGAAGATTGATGACAAGAACTTCCCTCCAGAGCCAACAGAAAGACAGAAAGCCTTCCTCTGGAGCTGACGCCCTGAATTTGGACTTCTAGCCTACCAGGCTGTGACAGAATAAACTTCTGTTTGTTAAAGCCATACATTTGTGGTATTTCTGCTATAGCAGCACTAGATAACATAGACACTCAATAAACATAAAATCTATGAAAGTGAGAGACATGAAAAAAATCCACAAACAAAAGGAATTCAGTACAGGAGAGAAAGAGGTATGAAGAAAACATCTGCACCACACACACAAAAAAAAAAGCACTACAAAATGACAGCAATAAACTCATACCTATCAATAATCATACTGAATGTAAATGGCTTAAATGTACTTGTAAAGATACAGAGAGTGACAGAATGGGTTAAAAAAACAAAATTATCAACATGCTGTCTACAAGAGGCACACCTTAGAAATGAAGACATAAATATATTAAAAATGAAAGGATGGAAAATAATATAGTAGGCAAATGACAAACAAAAATGGAGCAGGAGAGGCAATACTTATCTCAGATAACATAGACTACAAAACAAAAATCACAAAAGATAAGGAAGGACATTAGGTAATGATTAAAGGGACAATCCACCATGAGGACATAACAATAATAAATATCTACACAAGCAATGACATGGGTCCAAAAACATAAAACAAACTCCAACAACACTGAAAAGAAATTTACAGCTTCACAATAATAGTAGGAGTTTTGAACACACCAGTTTTGGTAAAGGACAAAACATCTAGAAAGAAACTCAACAAAGATACAGAAGACTTAAAGGCCACCATCAACCAACATAACCTCATCGAAATATACGGAGCAATCCACCCCACAGCAGCAAAGTACATGTTATTTTCCAATGCACATGGAACGTTCTCCTGAATAGACCTCATCTTAGGGCACAAAGCAACCTTAAACAAAACCCAAAACACTGAGATAATACAAAGCACCTTCTCTGATCACAAAGCAACCAAAGTAGAAATTAATAAAAAGAAGAGCAAGGAAAAAATCAAATATATGGAACTAAATAACAACCAGCTTAAAAACCAGTGGGTAATACAAGATATCAAAGAGAGAATTAAAAAAAATTCAAAGTCTCAAATGAGAATGGAAACCCATACCAAAATCTTTGGGACACAGAAAAGGCAGTGCTCAGAGGTCAATAGGGATAGATGCACACATCAAAAATGAAGAAATGGACAAAATCAAAACACTAGCTATACAACTTGGACAAACGGAAAGAGAAGAGTAGGAGAAGTCCACAGCCATGAAAAGAAAGGAAATAATAAAAATCAGAGAGAAGTGAATGAAATAGAAAATAGAAAGAAGCAACAAAACCAAGAGTTGGTTCTATCAAAGGATCAACAAAATCAACAAAACATTGGTCAAATTGACAAAAGAAAAACAGGTGAAGACAAAAATAACCCAAATAAGAAATAAAACGGGGGACATTACCACAGACTTAACTGAAATAAAAAGGTTCATGACAGAATACTAAGAAATCTATACTCCAACAAATTTGAAAACCTAGAGGAAATGGACAAATTTCTAGAAACACACTATCTTCCTAAACTAACATAAACTGAGGTCTAAAATCTGGACAGACCCATAATGAGAAGAGATTGAAAAGGTAATAAAAAAAACTTCCAATAAAAAACAGCCTTGGCTCAGATGGCTTCACTGGAGAATTCTACCAAACATTCAAAGAAGAATTCACAGTAGTACTACTAAAACTATTTCAGAACATATTTCCTAACTGATTCTATGAAGACAGCATAACCCTGATACCAAAATGAGGCAAAGACACCACAAAAAAAGGAAAATTACAAGCCAATATCTCTCATGAATATAGATGCAAAAACTCTCCACAAAATTTTAGCCCATAGAATTCAGCATCATATTAAAAAAAAAACCTTGACCAAGTGGAATTCATACCAGCTATGAAAAAAAAAATTTTTTTGTGCAACAATGATTCAACATTGGAGAAACAGTCAATGTGATCCACCACATAAATAAAACAAAAGAATCACATGGTCATCTCAATAAAAAAAAAAAAAAAAAATTTTATCTCAATAGACTCAGAAAAGTCATTTGATAAAGTATAACACCCATACCTGATAAAAACTCTCAATAAAATAGGTATAAAAAGGAAATTTCTCGACATAATAAAGGGCATCTAAACAAAACCAACAGCCAATATCATTCTCAACAGAGAGTGGCTGGAAACATTCTCCCTGAGAACAGGAACAAAACAAGGATGCCCTTTATCACTACTGCCATTAAACATTGTGCTAGAAGACCTACCTACAGCAATAAAAAAAGGAAATACAGGACATTCAAATAGACAAGGAAGAAGTAAAACTATCCCTATTTGAGGATGATATTATACTGTACATAAACCTCCTCAAAGATACACAAGAAAACTACTGGAACTAATAAAAGATTCTGCAGTATAGCGGGATAGAAGATAAACATACAAAAAACTGTTGGATTCCTATACACCAATAAAAAGAACATGGAAAAGGAAATGAGTAAAGCAATACAATTTAAGATAAGTCCTAAAAAAATAAAATACTTAGGCATAAATCCAACCAGGACGTAAAGGACATATACAAAGAAAACTACAAAATCCTACTGCAAGAAACCAAAAGAGACCTACATAAATGGAAAAACATACCATGCACATGGATAGGTAGACTCAACATTGTGAAAATGTCAATGCTACCCAAAGCAATCTGCAAGTACAATGCAATGCCGGTACAACAGCATTCTATAACGAGATGGAAAAACTAATCATTAAATTTATATGGAAAGGTAAGAGGCCACAGATAAGTAAATCGCTATTGAAGAAGGAGAATAAAGCAGGAGGCCTCATACTGTTTGACCTCAGAAACTGCTCTACAGCTACAATAGTCAAAACAGCCTGGTATTGGTACAATGACAGACACAGTAATCAATGGAATTGAATCAAGTATGCAGATGTGAATCCACCCACCTATGGTCAACTGATCTTCAACAAAGGCCCAAAGTCCACTAAATGGGGAAAAGACAGTCTTTCTAACAATTGGTGTTGGCAAAACTAGGTGTCCATCTGGAAAAAATAAACAGAACCCATACTTCACACCATACACAAAAACTAATTCAAAATAAGTCAAAGACCTAAATATGAAATCAAAAACTATAAAGATCATAGAAGAAAAAACAAGGTCAACGCAAGAGTCCCTAATACATGGCATAAATGGCATACAAACCATAACCAACAATACACAAACACCAGAAGATAAGCTAGTAACTGGAATCTTCTAAAAATTAAACACTTATGCTCATCAAAAGATTTCACCAACCCAGCAAAATGAGAACCTACAGATTGGGAAAAAAATTTGGCTATGACAAGTCCAACAAAGTTGCAATGTCTAAAATCTGTAGGAAAATCCAGCACCTCTACAACAAAAAGACAAACCAATTAAAATCTGGACAAAGTATATGAACAGATACTTCTCTAAAGCAGACATTCACATGGCTAATAGACACATGAGAAAATATTTCCGATCGCTAGCCATTAGAGAAACATAAACGAAAACTACAATGAGACACCATCTCACCCCAACATTACTGGCACTAATAAAAAAAAAAAAAAGAAATTAACATATATTGGAGAGGTTGCAGGGAGATTGGAACTCTTATGCACTGCTGGTGGGAATGCAAAATGGTACAACCATTTAGGAAGAAGATATGGTGGCTTCTTTAAAAAGCTAGAAATAGAAATACTATATGATCCAGCTATCCCACTTCTAGGAATATATCCTAGAGAAATAAGAGCCATGATACAAACAGACATATGTGCACCCATGTTCATTGCGACATTATTAACAATAGGAAAATGGTGGACACAACCTAAGTGCCCATCAACAGAAGAATGGATAAACAAACCATGGTACATACACAACATGAAATACTGTGCAATAATAAAGAACAATGATGAATCTGTGAAACATCTTACAACATGGATGAATCTGGAGGACATTATGCTGAGTGAAGTTCAATCACGAAAGGACAAATACTGTATGAGATCACTGTTAGAAAAACTCACGGAAAGGTTTACACACAGAAAGAAACTATGATGGTTATGGCGGAGAAGAGTGGGGAGGGAAAATCACTAAACAATAGGTTAAGTGGTAAATTTGGTGAAGGGTCAGATAGTACACAATGCTAGGAAAGTCAGCACAACTTGACCAAGGCAAGGTCATGGGAGCTTCATAGACACATTCAAACTTCCAGAGGGACAGAATTACTGGGCTAGGGGCTGGGGACCATAGTCTCAGGGGACATCTAGCTCAATTGGAATAACATGATTTGTAAAGATGTTCTACATTCTACTTTGGTGAGTCACCTCTTGGGTCTTAGAAACTTGTGAGCGGCTATCTAAGACACTTCTCTGGTCCCACCCCATCTGGAGCAAGAGAGAATGAAGAGAACGAAAGACACAAGGGAAAGATTAGTCCAAAGGACTAATGGACCACAAGTACCACGACCTCCACCAGACTGAGTCCAACACAACTAGATGGTGCTCAGCTGCATCAACCAATTGCTCTGATAGGGATCACAATAGAGGGTCCTGGACAGAGCTGGAGAAAAATGTAGAACAAAATTCTAACTCACTAAAAAAGATCAGACTTATTGGTCTGACGGAGAGGATTGGAAATAGAGAACTCAAGATTGAGAAGTGGACAGTGTTCACATGTCATGGGGTTGGCAATCAATGTCACAAAACAATATGTATGTTAATCGTTTAATGAGAAGCTAATTTGCTCTGTAAACCTATAGCACAATAAAAAAAGAACTATAATAACAACAGCAACTCAAAAGATTAGATAGGAATCTTAGGGAACAGTGAGTTTATGTTGATGGGGGAGGAAGAACCCAGAAAATGAGGGTGAGAATGGTTGCACAACTCCAAGAATGTAATCAATGTCACTGAATTGTACATGTAGAAACTGTTGAATTGGTGTATGTTTTGCTATGTATATTCCCAATGACAATAACAAAATAATTAAAACAAAAAAGAAGGAAAAAAAAAAAAAGAGCTTGGCTGCTAACGAAAAAGTTGGCAGTTCAAATCCAAAGCAGCTCCTTCGAAACCCTATGGGGCAGTTCTACTCTATCTAGGGTCGCTATGAGTCAGAATCGACTCAAAGGTAACAGATTTTTTTTTTTTTTTTTTTGGTTTATCACTTCAAAAATTGCCTCTCCTTTTTTTTTTTTCCTTTCTCTTTCTGGAAACCCATTAATCCATCTGGTAGAAGTTCTCACCTTATTCTCTTTGTCTCTTACCCTCTTCTCTAGTTTTCCTTAGTATTTCTCAAATATTCACTCTTCTGAGTTCTGTTCCAGTACACTAGCTCTTTCTTTGGCTGTGTTAATCTGCTCTTAAACTCCTCCACTGAGTTATTAAGGAGAGCTTTAAATATCAGATTTTTTTTCCTCAGTAATTCTAAGAACTTGAATCAAAATTACAATTCTTACTGTGATCTTTTGAATATATTAAGCATAGCTAATTTAACATTTGTGCCTTTTGAGTCTATTTTCTATAGCCACTCTTCCTCTGTTTTTATTGGTAGCTTTGTTTGATTTTATTTATATTGCTTTATCTGCTCATGTGCCAGGGTATTGTTTCTGATAGATAGGAGTTGTGTGACAAAGTTATAGAAATATATTGGTGTTTAGGGCAATGATATCTTCCTACAGAGATTTTATGCTTTTTTCTAGCAGATGATTAGGGACACTAATATTCAAAGGCATCTTAATCTAAATCCATGAATTGATATAATTTGAAGCTTTTCTTTAGGGTAAAGGCTATCTTCTCCCCACTCTTATTTCTATGGCTTAACCTTTTAAATAAACTTTGAAAGTATAAATTTTTCTAGCTTCACAAACTTGGCAAGTCCTATACTCCAGTTTTTGTTCTTTTTTTTTAACCTATTAGGAAGATTTCCTGATTTATCTGTTCAGCTACCTCGTCCATTATGGGCAGGGAAAAGTGACCTCCTTTGCTGGGATTATCATTCTGAATTCTTTAATATATTGTATTTTAATCCTAAAATACTTTTTTTTTTTACTTTCCAATATCTTCAATAAAATTTATTATTATTTTTGCTTTCCTATTGTTTCTGTGCAAGGATTGTCCTGAACTGAGAGTGAATATACTTGTTATCTATATTTTCAGATCTACCCTGAGCATAAACAACTGAGCCAATGCATCTGAGGCTGAGCGAGTTTAAGAAACAGTTCTAGATGTCTTTATAATTAATCAAAGGGATGATATACCATTCCTTTGCCTAGTGTACTGTCATACAGCATAATTCTCATGAGAAAATTCACTTATGTGTACTTCCTCATTCATCTAAACTTGGATGCTGGTTCCTCTACTGTATTAATTTACAAAGATATGCAAAATGGAAATAGTGCCAAGCTGTTTTCATGTCTTTGTAAGAGGATGCTAAGAAAATTTTCTTCTGGGTTGGCATTGTGGTTGACTTTCCACAGCTATAAAAATCAAATGCTTAACCTTCATGTCTTAAT